>NC_088360.1:71317670-71332670 GCF_034508935.2 Berghia stephanieae | reverse complement strand
CTACGATTCTTGATTATGATACACGCATATTTATTTGTGTAATACGAAGCACTGATAGTTAACCAAAATTATCAAATTTACAATGAATGCTGGTCATTCTATTAATATGGAAAATGCTATTGCTATGGATTTATTAACGTTACAAACAGCTTTTGCAATCTAAAAAAAAAGCATATTAGCTTTTCAACGGTGCTATTCGATAAAACCAAAGAGTGTAAACCTCAAATTCAAATTAAAAAACAAGAATACCGCCGACTAAATCAAGACCAATAGCTTTATCTATTTAAAACAAATGAATAAAATAGGCCCTAGACCACTATAAATCAGAAATTGCTTCATATTAAGATCGAATGAAACCATTATCAAACGAATTATCATTATAATTCTTGTCATTAGTACATATAACTTCCTTTGATTCAATCGATAAACAGGATGATTTACAATTGTTGTTATGACTCACCGCAAAATTATTTGAACTAAAATCAGCCATAATCGTGTTGCACAAAGAAGTTGAAGGATCGTGTCACGCTTTGGATAGAGTCGTGAAAAATCAATCTGACCTAGAGTATAGTCGATCAGGTAAAATAACAATTTGTGGTGACTTTGGTGACGATGAAATAGTCCATGAATCTATTCTAAGAATGCAAACTACAACCCTCTCATAATGATATAATCAATGCTGACGGAATGACAAAACTCTTTTTTTTTTTTTGTCAAAAAAAAAACATCATTCTTAAAAAATCAATTGGTCAAAATGACACCCAACATTTCAAACGGTTTTAAACTTTACTTTAAAGGAGTCCCATTTGAGACCTTTTGCCAAGTTGTGTTATTTTATAATGGATGGATGTTTGAAATAGAAGTTTTTATAGCAATTTTTTTAAAATGTATTATACCAAAGTAAGGCATACTCTGGGCGTGGAACTCGGATCTGAATCTGATTTTATTGTTGTTTGTCTAAGCTGTAAATCAGCCTAATAGAAAGTACCTCTCTATGATGTAATAATATAAGTAGAACTATTAGTACGAGGACGTCTCAATGACTTTCTAGTCGTGTCCAGCTTTGGACAGTCATAAAACGATTGGGTCTGAAAGGACACAGCACTTTTGGGAGATACCAGGACCAGAATTATTTACTTTTGGATGTATCACACTGGCAAAACACTCTTTTTTTCATCTCGATCAGAAAATAATGATATTCTCCAATCATCAGTCGATTGGAATGTCCCCCAAAGTGTTAAAAATTCTCAAATGTGAAACTTGAAATAATGATGGACACGTCTGACGTCTTTTAATCGACTTATTTTGGAAGTAAAAGTTTTCTGGCCAAAGTTTGAATGAAAATGTTTGGCCACAGTACGACAATATTGTCAGGGTGCTGTTTGTATATATTACATCATTCATCATAACACCTTTTATGATTTGCAGGTGGGGAGAAAGGGGGGGGGGGGCAGAAGATCGGCCTATATATATTTATTTATCAGCTTCCCCTTCTTTCTCTGGGGTTTTTTGTTGTTGTTGTGAATAACGGAAAATAGGACGAAGATGATTTAGTAGGTAGTAAATACCCCCCTCTCTCTCTCTCTCTCTCTCTCTCTCTCTCTCTCTCTCTCTCTCTCTCTCTCTCTCCCCCCAAAAAAAACAACAAACAACAACAAACAAACAAAAACAAAAACGTTATAGCAATGTAATGTTATTTCCTTAACACCGGTACTTACATGGTATTAAATTGAAGTATGACATAAGTTCGTATAAATGACTAACTAAAGCATCACTTGCGAGTTGATATATCTTACTCAAAAAATATTCTTACCTTGAGTTGGCTGTCATTGCTAAATTCGTACAGGATTCCCTTATTAGCCATGGCACATTCTAGATCTAGAAGAGAATTGCAACAATAAACACACCCACTCGTTGGTAATGGTGAGTCTGTCTAAATTATCATCGTCCACTCGTTATCACAAAACCTCCCTGTATTCTAGCCATATCAACAACTCTTATCAGAAACAGCGCTGCGTCCCCCATGCCAATGACAAATCATTAACCCTTAGCCTGGAGTACCCATGGCATGTGGAGACACTATTATTATTATTATTATTATTATTATTATTATTATTATTATTATTATTATTATTATTATTATTATTATCATCATCATTAATATTATTATCATTATTTTTATTATTATTATTATTATTATTATTATTATTATTTTTATTATTATTATTATTATTATTTTTATTATTATTATTATTATTATTATTATTATTATTATTATTATTATTATTATTATTATTATCATCGACATCATGTCCAAAAGCTATCAAGTATTTGCTATTGTCCGATTCACAATAAAGAAACCGAGATAAACTCCTGGCCTAACTCTGATGTACTTTGCCGATGGAATAACGTGTAACCTTGTGAATATCATAGAGCATTGTTCAAAGCGTGTAATTGCAGTTGAAGTGAATATGAATATGATATGTGTCTGCCATTTCCGTTTCGTATTAAATTGTCACTTCTATCTATATCTGGAAAAGTGAGTGGAGCAGGCACTTGTGTTGATAGTAATAATTCTTGTTATTATTGCATAAGTGCCTGCTCCACTCACTTTTCTGAATTAATATTCACTCAATGCCTCAATCGTATCTATAATATTATGTTTATCCTGAGAATAGATAGTATGAAGTTGACGTCACTCAGGTCTTCGTTATTGCTTTTTGCCATCTGCGTGTATGAGTAATTCTCACAAAAACTGTATTAACCAAACAATGAACGTTCAAGGTTACACAGTTTTGTGTGTTGGTCCGTTATACTTCCGGATGGCAATGGTGTGAGCTTCTTAGCCAAGCGCACACTGTCTATAGAGCACATAAACATAGCTGCTAGCTCGCCTAATACTCGTGGTGTTTGTGTGTGTTGACCTCATGAACTCAAGAATTCGCGTGAGGTACTCATGATAGCGACTTCGTTTGAAACTATTTTTCTTTAATAAATTTTTTATTTTACTTTTGGAATGGTGGATGACGTCGTGGCCAGGTGGGGGTGCCGTGACAGTCGGGTCGTGGCCAGGTTGGGGTGCCGTGACAGTCGGGTCGTGGTCAGGTGGGGGTGCCGTGACAGTCGGGTCGTGGCCAGGTGGGGGTGCCGTGACAGTCGGGTCGTGGTCAGGTGGGGGTGCCGTGACAGTCGGGTCGTGGCCAGGTGGGGGTGCCGTGACAGTCGGTCGTGACCAGGTGGGGGTGCCGTGACAGTCGGGTCGTGGCCAGGTGGGGGTGCCGTGACAGTCGGGTCGTGGTCAGGTGGGGGTGCCGTGACAGTCGGGTCGTGGCCAGGTGGGGGTGCCGTGACAGTCGGGTCGTGGCCAGGTGGGGGTGCCGTGACAGTCGGTCGTGGCCAGGTGGGGGTGCCGTGACAGTCGGGTCGTGACCAGGTGGGGGTGCCGTGACAGTCGGGTCGTGGCCAGGTGGGGGTGCCGTGACAGTCGGGCCGTGGGCTTGAATCTCTATGGCCGCAAAGTGTTTATCCTCTATTGTCTTCTGGCACTTTTCTATTGACATCATATCTTGTTAATATCCTATATCTAGATGTTTGTGAATTAGTTGGAGATTTATTTTAAAAGTAAAAAGGAGAGGGTGGCTATCTGGTCTTGTGATCAAGCACTCGGCTTCTGATCTGCAGGTCCCTAGTTCTAATCCGGTTGTAGGCAGGACAAGGACAATTCAAATTCTTGGAAAACGCTCTTTACTCACTGTACTCAGGTGTAAAATGAGTACTTTGCTTGTAGCAGTGTTTGGCGAAAAAAAATGTAGGGCGTTACAGGTGCGTATACCATCCTATAATATGTTAAATGGCTTGTAACCCCTTCTTAAGTGCTGTGAACACATTTTGGATATTGCGCTAAACAGAACAGTTGTATGAAAACAACCCGAAGCAGAAAAATATTGTTCTTTATATCAGTAGTTCTTTTTACCAGTTTATTCTTTATGAATTGAGATAATACGGGGAAAATAGAGGCACAGATGTGCATTATTTCCATCAAATCGCTTTGTTCTGTTGTAAAAGTCTTTTTTTTTTTTATCTGAGGCTATTTTGATACAAACCTTAAAAATAAATATTAGGGACTGAAATTCCATAATCTGTGATTTAATAGAAATAACAAGGACGCTTGCAAACTAGACTGTTATTTCAGTTCTGTGGTTTATTGTTTTTATGAGTTTTGTCCTTTATGACAAATGAAATCCACGAGATATTATAAATATTCTTTTATTGTTGTCCTCATAATTCTGTTCATTGTATTGCATAAAACAAAGGGACAGAATCAGTGACGACGATTTATATGTGCTCAGTGCTCGAGGTCATTGGTCAAATTGCAAAGTGTACTCAAAATGACCCACATAGTGAAAAGTGTTCACAGTTTGAGAAATATCGAATGTCACAATCGGTCATTTTGCTCAGCATGACTCATGGGTATGTTTACAAATTTCATAAACACAGCAGTGTGTATACATTTATTGAAAAATGTCTAATCGTTGTACAGCAATAAATCATGTGATCGATGACTAGGTTGGACAAAAACATGAATATAGATCGTTCCCATTGCAATTCCCCTGTTCAATTAGGAATTCTTGAGAGAAAAACTACTTCCCTTCAACGCCATTATTTTTGTTTAGTTGGCTACCAATAGTGATAATGAACAAGAGACGTAAAATATTGAAATGTCATTTATTTACAACATGAATTCGATTAATACAAAATTAAAGACAGGTCTTGCTTTAAATGAATACATTTGTTTAAAATTTATAAGCCTGTGATAAATGATTTTTTGCCAATGTATCACAGTTAGATTTTAATTATGTCATGAATAGAATAAATAATGACAACCAAAATAAGTAAACAGTAAAAGTTATTGCAAGCTATGGAGAATGAAGCTATTCCATCAATTTGACGACACCCTGAGTTTTCTTTCATTCAAAAAAATATCACTACAGTATTTATCATTTTGAGATATTAACTACGAACATAAATCAAAAGTAATTACGGTGAAAATCTGTTTTATTGTCTTACTTGTACTTTTTCCCATTTAATAATAATTTTTTAATAAATTGTTGATTTGTTTGGGTTTTTTTTTTACATAATGAAGAATATATCTGCTATATAATTAGTCCTCCTCTTCTTGTCTGACGATGGGAACCCCTGAGGAAAGAAAAATTGTAAAATTATTATTTCATATCGCAAGTAGAGATTGAGACTTTTGTTTTTTTAAAGGCCAGAATGTAAAAGATTGAATGTGGGTTGTGCTGATCACATTGCTATTATAATTGCTAATCTTAAGATTTTGGTCCATTTTAGAAATCTTTAATCTTTGGTACTTTTTTAAAGACCTTACACAACATACCATTAAAAGAGACCTTCACATCTGAAAATAAGCTAATGAGATAGACAAGGTCACAGAACATGAACATTTATAATGGTCCAGAGTGCGAGGAGAGGAATAAGTCTAAGCTTAGTAAATAAAAGCATCATCTGGAACATGCCCACTCATTAAAACGGTATACGGAGGAATGCTTGCTCTTTTCTCTTACCATGAAAGCTATTTGAAAATTGGCAAAGTCAAATGATCTACCTATATTTAAACTACAAAGTATTTACTTTCAATAAAATTATCTTTCGTTTTCCATCATGCGGTTTGCTAGCAAGTTTCAATTTATATAATAAAGTCCGCTTTTCTGAAGTTTAAAAAAAAATCAATCTTTTATAGCCTCAGGGCCTTTAGAAGTAGTTTTGATCCCAGGTCATCTAACGTTAACTTGAAAGTGATATTTGCTTGCTACCTTTGGATAGGATACTTAATCTATCGCAATATATCTTCCATCATATTAATCACATAGTTATCTTATCATTGTTCAGTGACAGAGGGGTCAGATTAAATTCCCAACGTTACCCATTGAAAATGCTCTATTTACACGTGAATATTGTACAACTTGAGTGATTTTGAGATGCAGCATGGATGGAAATGTGGAATATATCGCATCATTGGGTTTGTAACACAGAGCAGGGTTGATGAGATTATAGGGAGTAAAAAGGGACACCATTCTTAATATACGCAAGTTATTCTTTGAAACATTATTTATTATTATTGGCTCTTTTAGGCTCTTTAATACTCTAATAATCTATTGAATGGAGAACTTACCATCTAAAACCTTCAATTTGACAAGTTTCTTTGCAACATCCTCCCTCCATGTACCTTCTGCTGATGATTTTTCTTCCAAAGGGTTTCCTGTGTTGGGCAAAAAACACATTGAATTCAAAGTAAGTAATGGCATTTTTAATTTTTTTAAAAAGAAGAGATACAAATACAGCTGTATTGATTTCAATTATTATTAAAATATGAAATATTTTACTTGGAGCACCAAAAGAATTAGTGTCATGAAAACGTTTAATAACCTTGGAGTTTTTTTCTGCACCAATGTACACAAAGAGTCTAAGTGAGAAAAGTGGGGAAAGTATTTATGACTATATTCAAAATTATGTGATTATATTCATATTCAGATTCAGTGAAAATAAATAAATTCACGATGAATCTTTGAGCTAAGTAGTCACTTACCAACAAACAACAGATTTTCCAAGCAAGGCATCTCACTCTGGAGAGAAGGGAAGAATTAATTACGGTTTCATTAAACATTAAAATATTTGGGATTCTGAAGCTTAAAAGGTATGATGGTATGAAAAATACTCGTCTAAATGAAAAAAATAAATAAAATCAATCTTTATTTTAAACCATAAGAGCAATCTGTAATGACTAAAAATTAAAGGATAATTCTAACACAACGCCCCCCCCCCCCCCCTTCCCCCTCTCCCTTTTGTGGGTGTGCATATCTCTCTCTCTCTCTCTCTCTCTCTCTCTCTCTCTCTCTCTCTCTCTCTCTCTCTCTCTCTCTCTCTCTCTCTTTCTTTCTTTCTTCTTTTCTATCTTTTTCTCTGTCTCTCTCTGTATGTTTGTGTGTGTATCAGTGCATGCAAGTGTTCTGTGTATGTTTTATCTGTATGTGTATGTGTGATTGTGTGCATATGTGTGTATGTGTAGGTGTGTGCTTGTGTGAGGGTGTGTGTGTGTGTGTGTGTGTGTGTGTGTGTGTGTGTGTGCGTTGTGCGTACGTATTATGCTCGTGGTTGTGTATGCCATTTTCTCTGACTTAGAAAACGGGGCTGGCTAGTTAAAAACATACCAATTTGTTGAACTCATTCCATTCTCCAACTTTGTTATTTGACATCCACAGAATCTTAACAATGAGATTTAAGAAATGGAATAATAGTGATTATGTTATAACAATAGTAATTATTATAATAAATTTCAAAATATTAATAATAATAATAATAAGAAGAAGAAGAAGAAGAAGAAGAAGAAGAAGAAGAAGAAGAAGAAGAAGAAGAAAAAGAAGAAGAAGAAAACAAAAAAAATAATAAAAAAAAACAAATAATAATAATAATAATAATAATAATAATAATAATAATAATAATAATAATAATAATGATAATAATAATAATAATAAAAATAATAATAATAATAGAGTCGTTCCGTCCCCTACCATCCGCTAAGAGCCTTTCATGCCTTAAGAGAACAAGGGAAATAATCTATCCAAAACAAGCACCATAAATAATACCGTTTTCAAAGAGCAATGTCGCAAAATCTGAAGACATGGTGGTAGGTTTGTGTTGTCAACTGACTTGTCCCAGGCAAGAAATATTACCTATGCTCTAGTTGTGTTAGATATTTGATATAATTTTCCCCTACCGACCACATTCTTTTCCATCATTCCCCTACTGGCCAAAACCCGATCACTTAATGACCACCCGATCCACCACTAACGGAATATTATTTTGATGCACTACAATTTGATATAAAGTTCAAATGAATAATTGGAAATGTATAATTTATAAGACCAACACTTCTGATCTCAAATCGACATTCTAATTGCTGACAGTAAGCTGATAAATGAGGATTCTTACTATCTTGATCTTGAGTCTTAATTATGGAGTCACTTTGCTTGATCTATTTGTGTATCAGTTGTTTTTTAAATGCCACCTCTAATGTGGCAACAGCCGTTGAAGTACTTAGTAATTAGAGAAAAATTATCAGTCATCGATGTCAATCTCTGTTTCTCTGCCCCCGCTTCCCTACTTATCGCTGAACAATTATTGCTATCTCATCTTCAAGCCAACCACAACCATTTGTCTTACAGCCTTGAGTGGTTGCTAAAACTTCTAGTGACAATGGTAAAAAAGGAACTCTTCTTTGGGTTAAGGCAGTCAGCGCCATCATGTTGACGATTAATGCTTCTCTGTAGTATACATTAGGTAGATGGATAAGACGTTTTTGAAAGCTTCCATGTTGGGCAAGTTGACAATTTCTTCTGGAAGTCTGTTCCATTCCTTTACTGTTTTGGGGAAGAAACTTGATTGTCTGTGTTATGTTTTTGAGGCTGGAATATTGTATGTCAGTGGATGTATATTTCTAGCGCTATGTTGTGGGGTCGAAAGTTTAGGCTGAAACTTGGATGTAATTTGACCATGGTAATATTTGAAAAAGTTAATGAGTCATGACTGTTGCCTACAGGTAATGAGTGGCAGTAATCCAAGGATCTTCATGTTTGGTGTCTGTTATTTCTTCTATGTAACCTTTGTGATCCATCTTATCGCTCTTTGTACTTTTTTGAGGGTGTTAAACCATCCGTTGTGTGTGGATTCCATAAAAAATATGCATATTCCTGTGATAGTCTAACCTTGGCTTGTAAGCAGCTAATTAAGCGGATTGGGTGCTTGTTTGAAGATTTCATTTTAAAAAGCCAAGGGTCTTATTTGCTTTGTTTGCTATGTTTTCAATGCGGTTGTTCCATTTCATGTCTGTTGTGATTGTTACACCAAAATATTTTGTTTCTTCCAGCTTCTGTCCTTGCAATTGGTATTTATGTTGATAAGTCATGCGACGGCAAGACATCAAATTACTGAGCACTTGCTGGGATTGAAATACATTTTCCACTGCTCCTCCCATGTCACCAACTTGAGAAATAAATATCAAAGTTGAATATGTATGCTTGTCATCTTTTAAAAACATATATTTACAAATAAAGTATGTTAAATTAAAAATTTGTCTATACTTACTTGCAACTTCTTCAAAACATTGATTCCTTTCAACTTTTCAATCAAATTATATGAAATCCAAAGCTCTTGCAGTGTGTCTCCAACTGCTTCCTGTAGCATGAAAAATATTCAGAGAAATAATTTTGAATAATTATAGCCCATGTTTTTGAGACTTTTCTTTTAATGTTCTTTTTTTTTTTTAATTTCTTCTTTTTGTTTTGTTTTTTTCTTGTTGTTTTTGTTTGTTTGTTAATTTGTTAGGTTGTTTTTTGCATAGTCCTTGTCCTTTGAAACAATATTCATCTTCAATCCAAAGAACTGAAAGTTGGTTGCACAAAAAAATCTTCAAAACAACAAAAGGAAATGAAATTCAGTGATTTTGAATAAACATATGAAAGTAACCAGCTCCCAGAAGCTGAAACATATGATATGTAAAATAAGAAAGAATTCTGTTTCACTCCCTGAGTGTGCATTTAGCCATAGTGTGCTCATAACCAGAGTGAATATAGATGAAAAAATAAATCAATAAATAAATATAATCTAAAATTGAGCATTTATATAGAGCAATATTCACTAAATGTGCTCAAAGCACTTTACAAAGGGTTCCCAATGATGCCTGTTAGCTAAGGCCACACTACGAGCGAAGCCGGGCAGGGCGCAGTGAAGCGATTTACTTATGTGACTTCACTGAGAGCGATGGAAAGTGAGCGATTCAAAGCTATCCATGCTTAATGTGTTATCAATTCTTTCAGAGTCTGCTGTGTAGACTAGAGACAATGTGTGCATTGAGCGATGCAAAAAAGAAAATGGTCAAATCTCTCGCTGTGCTCTGCTCTGCTGCTGATATGCCAGTCACCTCTTTATATTTGTTTTTTATGTTCTCACTCCACTCTGTCCTTCCTGCATCGCTTGCAGTACGGCCTTAGCCATAGGCTGTTTTATAATTTTTGTGAAAAAGACTAATTCTGTTAACGGCCAGGTACTCATTTTACATCATGGTGAGAGAAAGTAAGTAAAGAGCCTTTTCCAAGGACTGAACTATACACCGCTCAGAGCAGGACTCGAACCCTGGACCTTCCAATCTAAAGGTATATGTCATACTTCTAGACCATATACCCGCACAAGACAAACATTCAAAGCAAAGTCTACTCACCAAACCTGTCAAACTTTTTATGTTGTTCCGACCAAGAGACAAAATTTTTAGATTTTCTGTGGAAATAAAGAGAAAATAAAATAAACTTGTTTTAAGTTGATGACTTTCATCTTTATTATAATTTAAGCTCAGTTGTATCTAATTGTTTGAAATTAATCTTACAGGGAGTTGGATTCTTCGTTTCAGATTAAGTACTTTAAACACTCAAGAACAGTTAAATGTTAAGATTCTAAGACTCATATTAGAACTTTAAAAAATAAGGTGAGCTTTTATATAGTAGATTTTATGAAATAAGGGAGCCCAAACCAACAGCAACACTTAACATATTGGATGCTACATAACGCCTGTAAGGTGCTCTTACAAATTTCACTATAAAGACAACCTTATTACCAGCCAGGTACTCATATTACATTTGAATATGGTGACCAAATGTGAACTGAACTTTGTTGAGATCCAAGGATCTAAAAGGTCGTAAGCAGTGTCATACCACAAGATCATCATGCCGTATTTGCATGTCCAACATTATATGAGAATGCATATGAGGAGTTGACTTTCAAAACCTGTTTAGTCGCATTTTCATCATTCAGAAAAACTCATTTTTGTCAGTGATTTAAAGTGGAAAACCCACGCCTGTATTGTTAGCCTCACAGAACAATACAATGAGTGGTTGAACCTTCAAATTTTCTATGGTGATTCTAAAGTGTCCAATAGATTGCCTGAGAGTGTCAACTCATTTTCTTCTTGGATGCAACTTGCTTTGACCTTCACCTCATACTTTGTTTTTGATCAGAATATTCAGTTTATTGATCGAATGACATTTAAAAAAATCTTTTCTGAATCACAGATGATCTGATTGAATATTGTCCTATAAGATGACATTTAATGAACTCACTTAATCCATTCAAATTTGCAATCTTTTCAATGGCATTTGTAGACAAAGACAATTTTCTGAAGAAAAATAAAGAGTAAAGTCATTACATATATTAGTAATCCGCCTACATGTTTTAAGGTGGAACAATAAAAATTCCCTGATACCATCATAAAGCATGGCTATCTACAAACAAGAAATCAGATGATATCATTGACATATATCTACAAACAAGAAATCAGATGATATCACAGACAAAGACAAACACAAGTAAATACACACACACACACACACACACACACACACACACACACAAATACATAAACACATATAATATACACATTCATTGTTTACGGATAAGAATACATCAACAGTTAACATAAAATCGCAAATTATTACACAAAATTACATTAAAAATATGACTTTATAAAATGTTAAAGTTTGTCATTATCATCATCATCATCATCATCACCATCATCATCATTATCATCATCATCCATCATCGTCATCATCATCCATCATCATCATCATCATTATGGAGCTGACAATCGGGGAAAGTAAAAATAAAATCAGACAGAAGGGACGGGCATTATTGCCAAACTTTAAATACTGTTGCTTCTTTACATGCCTAAACACTTTTTTTTTAAAAAGTATTCTTTCTCAATACCAAAAATATGATATCCAAATTAGGAAGCAAACAAAAATCATACTTACTCGCATGTAGTAAGTGTTGACAAAGATGCATCCATCTTTTCAATCTGTGGACAGATGCCGATCATTTTCACTTCTTTGCATTCACTGGCTTTTCCACTTTTCTCCTCCTGTGAAGAAAATTGAGCAAAAAAAATGTAATGCCTTTTAACACTTTATTTAATTTTTTCAAATTAGAAAAAATGTAATTTCAAAAATTAGATTAATTTTAATGTATCTAAAGATTTTTATGGCTAAATCAAATGCAAAGCTGTATGAATTCTTTGGGGGCGGGGGGGGGGGGGGATATTTTTTTTTCCTTTTTTTTTTGGGGGGGGGGGAGGGGGGGTTCTTTCTTTTTTTCTCTCTCTCTCTCTTTTTTTTTCTTTTGCTATGTTCTCTCTGTCTCTATAATCTTATTTTCTGTGTTGCTATCGCTTCTCTTTACAAATAATCAAATAATTAACTGCCGTATCAGTCATTTAGAAAGTATGTTGCATTCATCTGACATTCTCAAGTTTTCTTGATTGAACTTGACAATGATTTATAATCAAGGGAACGTTAATAAAGTAAAACTAGTTTGAAAATTCAAAACAATAATATCATTTAATATGTTTCAGTTCAGGCTCCTTTCAAATCTGACTTTAACAAACATTTTGAAAACAAGATAACAGATAAGAGTCGAAACAAATTACTTTGACTTTTTGATACACAGAGTTACTCTAACAGAAGCATGGTGACAATACAGAAGAAGAACCGTAAGTGAGATCACAAAATATTTTTCAATTATATAGCAAAGAGTTTGTATCGGTACTTACAAATTTGGCAAGAGCCTCTTTGATGGTTGTCCCTTTAGACTGAAATGAATTTACAAACAATGTAGAGAAATTTGACATGTAATAAACAACGTTTAAGGTACAGCCATGTTTGCTTATGTAAAGATAGATTAAATTATCCATGCGAATTTCATTTTAATTTTTAAATGTGCCGGCAACATATTTTATAATTTGGTTACAACAGAATATAAAAAGAAATGATCAGTTAAATATGGCCACATTTTTGCCTATCGACTTTATAAACATCTGGCCGTGGTCCTTAGGTAGACAAACCAAGACGACGGCAGGGACCTTGCTGTTGTGCCGATGCCAAAAAGGATGCGTTTCTAGAAATTGAGAATGAGAATTGCTATTATTAACGAAGTGGTTATTCAGAGTCGACTCTGGATAACTGTAGATGGTTATTCAGAGTCAACCCTGGATAACCATGTGTACAGATATTTAGAGCCGAGTAGCCTATCGAATTATCGAGTTGAGTTCTTGCGAGATGAGTTTCTTTCAATTTGATACCAGTTTACTACGGTTACTTTGTGACTTTGGCAATTTTAGTGCCAAATTCTTAAAACGTGGCGATTTTTCAACTTCAGTCGCTTATAAATAAGAATCTTTAATCAATTACAAAACATATTCCATCAACAAAGCAAATTTAAATTAGCCTATAAACAATCATTTCTTAAATCGATCAGCCTAACTTATTATCTCTCTATTGCCAAATGATATCTATAAACATAATATGAAGATAGAAGGGTGGCTGAGAGAGAGAGAGAGAGAGAGAGAGAGAGAGAGAGAGAGAGAGAGAGAGAGAGAGAGAGAGAGAGAGAGAGAGAGAGAATTAATGAATTGATTTTTTTTTTTAATTGTTTCATAATTAGACACAAGTTGTAATGAATTCTATTAACAAATTCAGAACAATCAAACAAAAACAAAAACAAAACAAAAATTAAAAAGGAAGAAAAAAAAAGACACGCTTATAGAACTTATAAAATCGTCAAATGAGTGTATTAGCATGCTACAGCTAAAAAGTACACAAATATTTACACCCATTTGATCCATCCCCTTCCCTTTCGATCATCTTCTCATTCATGGCCATCATGTGTCTTGTGCTACTTTTGACATTTGGCGCCAGCGTGTCTAGACTAACGTCATAAATAAAGGAGTGTCACCAAAATTCATGCAACTGAGCAGAGGTGTCAAGAAATGATAGAAGGCATATTATTGTTTTTTTTCCCCTGAACTACCACTGAGCAGAAAATGTTTGACATGACAAAAACAACGGAACATTTATGAACAAATCCTAAAATCCCAGAAATCCGTGGAAGATTATCATCACTGGTCCCCACTATATTTTTAAAAATATTTCTTTTCTTTTTTTCTTTTTTTTTTTAAAATCTCGAAAATTTGCAAAAAATTGCAAATTTTGCGGCCGCAATGCAAATCACCGATGCAAAAAACTGCCATGACAGAAGAGACAAGAAAATACCAAAAAGTAAAACGATTTTTTCCCGTAGGGTTAAACAGAGGTGGGAGAGAAGAAAAAAAACAGAAAAACCGTGTGGTTGGTAACAGGAAGTTCATCACTCATAACTGTCTACAGTTATTCAGAGTCGACTCCCCGACTCTGAATAACTGTAGAGTGTTATTCAGAGTCGACTCTGAATAACCGTAGACAGTTATTCACAGTCGACTCTGAATAACCGTAGACAGTTATTCAGAGTCGACTCTGAATAACCGCAGCCATTATTAAACATCCCTCAGGTCTCGAATCAAACTGAAATATGTTTTTCAAAACATAATACTTATTGATTGATTTCATTGTAGTTTCCAGTTTTTAGATCAGTGAGTTGTTTAACAGACGACCAAACAGCGGTCGGCGGTTACTTATTTTCTGGAACAATCTACTGAACAGAATCTATCTAGAAATTACATTTCATTTCTAAGACTAAGACTTCTATTCGTTCACGTCAAACCAATATATACTACTGTGGGTTTTGCTAACCTATCAAATAATTGCTTCAGAAAAAAGATCAAATGATATATATAACTTAAACAAATCAGCAGCAATACCATTGTGTCGGAATAGTGTGTGAAGAATTCAAAATATTATAGTGTTCTTGGGGCCTTTACAAGGTAAACAATATTGGAGCTTGGAGGAAGTTACTAATGGTTGCTAGGATGAATTCACTGCTGAATAGTTACTAGCAATTTTATCTCCCCTAACTAAAGAAAGAAAAAAAAAAAGAAAGAAAGAAAATGCAAACAAGTTTCTAACCGTTTACAATATCAAACTACTGTTATTGTCGATTACAAATTTA
>NC_088360.1:71295170-71312670 GCF_034508935.2 Berghia stephanieae | reverse complement strand
TTATAAAGAATGAAGAAATGTGCATTTGAGTACCCAAAAAAAGTGGTGGGAATTAACACAGACTGAATCTGTGTCAACATTTCTAAGCAGTGTTTTGTTTGTTAGTTTTGTTTGTTTGTTTTAAATTATTTTTTCTTTGTTTGATTTTCTTTTAAATCTCAACACTAGTGGCGCATTTTAGTTTGTCCCTTTTAAATAGTTTTTTTTTCTGTTTACAAAGTAATACACTTAATGAGGAAGTCATTCTTAATCACCACATATTATTCATTAATTCATTTTATGTTCATTAATCCTCATAATGCACCCCTTAAGATATTTTCAAAACCAAACAGTTGACCCAATATAAATCATTGATGAGGGTAACAGGGTGATGACCCGGTGACTATCATGTATAATGTTATATGTATTTTGGTAGGAAAGTGGAGATCTGGCAGCAAGGCAAAAACCCAAGCTTCAGGATTCTCTTTGCTGGGAAAAAATTAGAACCTTGTCAGCTTATCATAGTTTGATGCAGATTTTGTTATGAAAAGGATTTTGAATTGGTTGTATTCAAACTGATGATCATATAATTCAAACAATTTGTTTCCTGCCGTGGGAATGCGTTTGTCACCGATTTTGTCCTTTAGTTCGTGAAGTCCCAGGTTTGAGAGGTGTTTTTTTTTGCCAAGATGAAGGTCATTTAAATCAATCGATATTTGAAGGACTAGTTTTTGGCCAAATTTTAAAATATGGGTTTTTCTAGAGTACGGCAGCACGGTGAATACTATTATAAGGACAACTTAGACGCAAACAACAGTTCTCAAGGCTTGATGGTTTCTACAAGTAAATGAAGATCACAAATCACACCAACTCTTGCCAACAAGCTATACAGCGCTAAGACGACAGTCACTTGTGTATCCGTCCGTGTAATTATATTGTCACCAATCTAGGGATCGAATTAAACAGCAAATGCATTAATCCAATGGATAAAACCCGATAAAGTATTTTAGCATTTAATAACTAGTTAACTGCCGTACACGTACTTAAAACGTATTTAAAATTTAGCCAGAAAACTCGTCCTTAAAATATCGACCGATTTAAATGACTCTCATCTTGGCAAAAACTCTCAAACCTGGGACCTAGCGAGAGGCTTTTGTAGACAATCAAAATTAATTCTCCTTAAATAGCACCAATAGCAAAACACATTTTGAATTGGTCTATCGCTTAATAAGAATAAAAGGAAGAAGCTGAAAATGCCGTTTAATGTTTTAGCCAAAATTGCACCGATTTAATTGTAAACGTAGACTGTAAAATAAATGATAATATAACATCAGTATCCATCTTTGCTGCCCAGGGGCGCTCAAAGAGTTATTCATTCAATCTGTTATCTATTCAAAAACAAACAATCAAACAAACAAAAACAAACAAAATAATGAGAATAATAATAATAATAATAATAATAATAATAATAATAATAATAATAAGAAGAAGAAGAAGAAGAAGAAGAAGAAGAAGAAGAAGAAGAAGAAGAAGAAGAAGAAGAAGAAGAAGAAGAAGAAATACATTTCACCTGTTTAAGAGGCAAATTTTGACAAGCATGAACATACCAGGAGTTTGCAACAACTAATTTAGACAGAAAGCTAAAATTGCATTCTTTCTGTTGTTGTTGTTGTTGTGGTTGTTGTTGTTGTTGTTGTTGTTGTTGTTGTTGTTGTTGTTGTTGTTGTTAACTATTAATTTAAAACGCAATATCCAAACACGACAAATTATAACCGATACTAACGTGGATGCTCAAGTTTTTGAGGGACTTTACAAACAGAACTAGATTTCCAATTTCATACCAAATAAAACTTAAGCTTTTATAGAGCGCGATACCCACTAAATGTGCTCAAAGCGCTCCACAAAGGGTTCCTGACCGCAACATGTAACATGTAGAATGAGACATGACGCCTGTCAGGCAATATTACATTTATTTTTCGACAGAGACAACGCTGTTAACGGGCAGGTACTCAATTTACACCTGAGTACGGTGAGAGAATGCGTGTCTTACCACAAGACCACATAGCCGCACAATACGAGTTTCCTGCCAGGAGCCTTTTATAGGACAATCATTCTCCCAATACCGATCAGTGTGTAGCGTATATCTATTACATGATCAAAAGTACAAATTAGTCCACCATCTGTTCACTAACCAAGCTCAAAGTTGATTGACTTTAGCCTCAAGTGGAATCGATGACCAGATGAGTAGCAATTGTTGCAAAATTCTGATTCCTGTGTTGTGTCCTTGGATGAGGCACCTTACACTCACTACTCCTCTCATTAGTGAATGAGTACTGGCTATAAGTACTGACTAATATCATAAATGTACCGGTACATAAAGGAAACGTAAGAGGAGTAAAAAGTTAGCACTTTGTGGCCCTGCTCTGTAAACAAATAAAACACGGAAGAGAACGAGTATCATATAAAAGGTTTGGAAAAGTTGTAAAGTATGAAGGCGTATGATCACTATTTTTTTGTTTGTTTGTTTGTTTTGTTTTTGTTTTGTTTTTGTTTTGTTTTGTTTTTCTTCATTATAGCAAGAGCGGACACATCACTAACTCGAACATCGACGACATAAATATAATTCTTCAACCAATGAGACACAGTGTGGTTACATCATGCATAGGCCTCTTTCTAATAGTTGTATCGACATCGAGCATGTAGTGTAATTACAGTTCAGCCTTGATTAGACATAAACGACTATTTTAGTGAATGAATCGCCTGGATTGATCAAATAATACATTAACCCTTACGCTACAATAGGTGACATTTATATTCACGCAATCCCCAAAGGCAATCAATGCAACATTCCCTGTAATGTGATCAGGTATGGCCTAATTACCAATCCAAGAAAAATCTCAAATCTCTATAATTATAATAATGTCTTTCTTTTTCAGTTCTTTTCTTTATTTTCTCCCCTCATATTCTGGACCTACTTGTCTACCAAAATTACTTCAAGAGAAACTTGGAACAGCGATGTTACAATGATCTTTAAAATGCGATTAACCTTACAGTCACAATTAAATGTCAAACTGAGACGTGATCAGACACTACAATACATAATATGTCCTTATATCATTACTTCGAACAAAAGGCAGTTGCGACATTTTGTCCTTATATTATATTGTATTTGCACATTCCCAACCTTCCTTGATGAAACGAGGCACAACAATGAAAACGATTATGAGAATATATTTATCTTATTCCTCTGAGTTAAAACTGTAACCTGTATTTAGAATTAGGGTAATTCATGATATATTTTTTCCTTGGATTTTTGGCTTTATTGAGACATCTGTTCACACGCATGATCTTCGTGTATCACTGATTAAAAAAGAAATATGTCGTATGAACTCAGATTTATTCATTTTTCGAAGGCATATTAGTCCAACTGCATTATTATAATTGTACCTCAAGTTTAAACAAATGAATTTTTCAAGAATGTATTCCCCAAACTATTTACTATCAAATTCTTACAGATCATTTGATCTGAGTTTGCTTCAGCATTGACTCATAATAATAAAACAGCTTTTTAAAAAATGAGTAACATAAAAGTGATCCGGACACAAATCCCTTTTCAGTAACAATAAAATGAACAATACAAATGCGGTAACCATTCTTCAACAACTTATGGACATCTTGGGAGCTCTTCGACACTGAAGAGAATATCCGAGAATTTCACATAGCTTGGGATTTACAAAAGACGTTAGAGAATATATAAAATCGTGTGACATATGCCAAAGGAGAGTTGCAAATGGAAAGGTACCGAGATTACCATTAGAGACTCCAATTATTGAAAAAGTTTTTCAAAAGGTTACAATTGACATTATAGGTCTAGGTCCTTTAACAAAATCAGATAGAAACCATACGCACATACTAACATCAGTCAATTATGCAACCAGATGGCCAGAAGCGATAGCACTGAATCGCCACATCGAATCACATAACCGGAGCAGTAATAACAATTTTTGCTAGAATATGCATACCAAATGAAATGCTTTCGGACACTGGGCCCCCGTTTACATCACATATGATGCAAAAAACCATGAAACTCATAGGAATCCAACACTTGTTCACAACTCCCTACCACCCCCATGCAAATGGTCTTTGTGTGAGATTTAATGGCACTCTGAAGAACATGCTAAGAAAAGTGTCAGCAGAAAAACCAAATTATTGGGACATATGTTTACCAGCAATCCTATTTGCATATAGAGAAATACCCCAAGAATCGACAGACCATTGGAGTTAATGTATGGACGATAACCTCACGGCCCGATCAAAGAAGTAGCTGATATTTGTAAAGTAAATGTGGACGAAAGTAAAGAAATGATATTTGCTTAGAATACGTGAGAAACTGGAAAGATAGAATAGAGGACACAGGAACCCGCCAGTAAGAAAGCAGGGTGGCTCATCGGTACAGTCTTTGCTTCGTACCCGAAAGGTACCGAGTTCGATCGCCCTGCGCTGTGTGGCCTTAAGCCTGTCACCACGACCTAGCTCGATTTACGGCGCTGTACTGCGACTGGGTTAATTCAGCCATTCCTTGGAATAGACCCTAGTGACCAATTTCCCGTATGGGATGAATAAAGGGATTTTTAAAAAATATATTTATTTAATAATGGATATGTCAAAATTTCATTTACATAGTCATCCATTTCATTCAATAAATTACCATCGAATCATAGATATAATTCATGCTTCATTGTCATCACTATTTTTCATCACAATGATTTGTTATTACAATCATTAATTGTTATTGCAACTCATTCATCATACATGAACCAGTCACCTACTGAAACGGAGATAAACAAAAAGGAAATGGGGTTGGATTGGCCGTACCCTCAGGAAGCCGGCAAACAAGATCACCAGGCAGGCTTTGGACTGGAACCCGCAAGGAAAGAGGAGGGTTGGTCGACCAAAGCAAACACGGCGACTAAGCATCGAGACCGAGTTGAAGGCAGCCGGACAAACCTGGGCCCGGATAAAGAAGACCTCTAAAAACCGAGTCAGATGGAAGAGTACTGTTGCGGCCCTATGTTCCACAAGGAATCAAGAGGCTTAAGTAAGTCAAGTCATCGTATGTACTTTTTCATAATCATTTTCATGTCGAATTATAAAGCAATTTTATTGTTACATCAATCATAACAATAGTATTAGCAGTAGTAGTAGTAGTAGTAGTAGTAGTAGTAGTAGTAGTAGTAGTAGTAGTAGTAGTAGTAGTAGTAGTCCTTCAGAGCAATTAGGCCCATGGAGCCGGAGTTTATCCCGGTTTCTATATCGTGAAATGAACAATAGCAATTGCTTATTGCCCTTAACTACTCACTATCGCAGAGTACTTTCCGCCAGATCTAACAGACCCAGCTACCCAATCACTGCTGGGTGGATAGGGGGGGGGGGGAGTCAGAAAAAATCTCGACTGCACCCGGGACCGATCTTGATCCCTTTGCATGTGAAGCGAGTGCTCTACCAACTGAGCTATTGGGACTCCCAATCATAACAATTCGATTCAATAGTCTGATGTCACGCCGCCTGGCAACGGCGACCATCTTGGTTCTAAACAAAGAAAATCATTACTTTTTATTTTTCATGCTGGCGAGAACTTTTCATATGTCTTGTGATCAGAATGTGTAAAAGTCAAAACGTGATCAAATGTATGTTTTTTCTTTCTTCTGGATACGCTTTATACTCGCCGGAGAAATATTTCATACGGGCGTCCGCCATCGTTCCGATAGTTTAGAGCCAGTGTTACTAAGTTACCATGCGTCTTTAGGAAGGAAGTGACGTTACGACTTTTGAAGAGCATTGGTAAATGTTATTGTATCATAATAGAGCAATTATTTCCATTTGTAAGATATATATATATATATATATATATATATATATATATATATATATAATATATATATATATATATATATATATTATATATATTCCATAATGGTTAAAGAGTATAATTCAAACGTGGGTTGGGGTTGTCACATTTATTTTTCAAAATTTTTATTTTCGTAATACAAACATGAGAACGGAGTTCATTTCACTCCAGTTATATTTCGGTCGGCTTAGTAAAAACTTTACTTTCTAATATTAGATTATCATTCCTTTAATAGCCTTCTCTTTGAATTAATTTCAAGTTAGTGAATACTTTCTTTCAACCTTTTTATAAAAGCTGATTGATTTAATCTTCATTACTCACTTCTCTCAAGAACTTACGCATTGCCAGCCATACTGTTCCACTCCTTCATACTATTTATATTTTCGAGATTTATATCTTACTCTCGAACCCTGGTGAGCACTTCATTAATTTTTCATTTCCGCCATCAAAACGCCGGGGCTTCCTTTGCCACCTTTCCCAGTTAGATTACTGTCAAGAATTTATCAAGCTTGGGCCGGTCGGGGAAACAAAAAGCTGCAACTACTCTCAGACCGGAAGTAGTAGTAGTAGTAGTAGTAGTAGTAGTAGTAGTAGTAGTAGTAGTAGTAGTAGTAGTAGTAGTAGTAGTAGTAGTAGTAGTAGAAGTAGTAGTAGTAATCAAACCTTTAATTATATTGGTAATAAAATTACCATTATCAATTATAATTATTATCACATTTGAAAACAATTAGTTGGTGATGGTAAATGAATAAAATGTAATGAATTGGGTAGAATTGAAATGTCGTATTTTGAGATAAAAACAAAGGAAATTTCTATCAATATCCTGAACACACGGGTCATTACCCTTTGCAAAAGTGAATGGCGTCTAGAGCCATCGATTAAAAAGCCTAAAGAAATAAAATGGGCCCTAAAATTATCTTGTTAGACCCGGGGGTCAATAAACATAGATTAAAATGTTCAAATAATATGATTGGTATCTCTATCTAAAAATCATAATTAGAGATTACATTAATTGATCGTTTATGTTGTTAATTACGTTCATTTTATTCTTTATATCACTACAACAATATTATGTAGGTATCAAAAATTGAAATAATAGGCCAGGTTACTTCCCTTTTTTTTTTTCAACCCGCCCACATGACGGAATTGGCCGAATGCGACAAAGACCTATGGACTCATCATCGACCATTCAGAAGTTGGCTCATTTGCATAACTAATGACTAAATACTCCTTCAGCAACTCGAAGTCGTTAGAACATTGTCATACCTCAAGCCTACCAACCATCACTCGATCACTTCACGTTGTGCAGATATACAGGTCGGAGGCTAAGGTAGGCCACGGATCAAATTGTAAATAAATAAGTAAAAGTGCTTTTTAAAAAAGAATCGATTGGATATATCTAAATAGTGTGAACAATTCTGTGCATAGTATGTCAATGAAAAATGTCATTGACTGTTGATTTGAATTCTTCCCACTTATTTTTCTTTTCTTTTTATCTTAGTTCCCTATTTTATGACAAATTAATCAATTTCTTGATTTTGACATTTCAAAAATATCAAGAATTGGTGAAGATGACAAACAAATAAAAGTGCAAAGTTCAATAGATGATTTGGAATGGAAAAAAATAATAGGGTGCGTTTGGTATATTTAACGAATCGTTTTCACCTTTATTATAGACAAAAACCCATCCCATATTGTTTTTTTTCAAATGTAGAGTGTTAATATAACCTTTATGTTTTAATGTATTCTTTATGTGTAAGGTTATCTAATATATTTTTTGAATCAAGTTAAAGCAGTCAAATTCAATCATATTCAAAATGTTATTAATTACTATACAAATGTTTACCAAATATGTTTTTAAAAAGTCAAAATTAATGATTCATTTATTTTGAAAAAGGTAAAAAGATTCTAGCACTAGCAGATTGGCCAATTTATTATATGTTTCTCTTCATGTACGTGCACTTGATGGCACCATCAATTTTATCAGATGATGTCTATGTCAAATTATGCTTACTCCAATATTTTGAAAAGAAAAAGACGTTTCATTTTCCGTACATAGACATTCCTCCAGAAATGAAGAAAAGGCCCATGATTTGTCTTAATTATAAATTCATAATAGGTTTGATCTCGGGGTTCAGAATGTCTTTAGGTGGAAAACGTCTCTACCATATAAACCATCGCATTTCATCCGTGCAACAAAAGTAATGCGACGTGCACATAATATCAGCATGTCTGATAACCGGACGCGTTGTTGGCCTGATTTAACATTGTTATAATCGAGAATATTTTGTGTTGGTTTGAGAATATTTCCATTACAACAAGGAGCCCGTAACAATTTGGGTTATCACACCTGCAAATAAGCACACGTCGGTGTAATGCCATGGTTTATTTCATAATCAATTGTAACAATTCAAGCAGAGGTTTAGATTGGAGAGATCCTCACCGTGTTTTTCTTTTCTTTGAATCATTGCTTCTCATATTTGTCTTAAAGATTTATAAGTATTCTGTATTTTAAATTCATGTTGTTCACGAGAGGCACTTATGTAACTTTTGATATACGTCTTGATAAACGTCATTACCTCGTGTTTTGTGTTCTGTGTCTTATTGATCGTCCTGTTCGTAAATCAGCTTCCACACCAATCGTCTCTGTTAATAAAATGAAGTTAAATTATTATTATTTTTTTTTTTACCTCATCGTCGTTTTCAACTTAAAAGAGCTTACAACAATTCTTGAACTCAGACTAGCGATTGGCTTGATTGCACTTACACCAGGAATGGGCGGGAGAGAGAGAGAGAGAGAGAGAGAGAGAGAGAGAGAGAGAGAGAGAGAGAGAGAGAGAGAACACGACTTTGAGACCAGCTTCAGGATCTCGTTGGGGTTTTGTTCTTTAGCAGGAAACTTAACATCTTTTGCTCACTTTGCTGCGCTGCACTATGGCCGATGCCTTTTGTTATTTCGATCTTTCCTTGAGATTGACCCTATCTTAAAGATTAATAAATCCATCATTTTTTGTTTCATTTTTTATATATCATTTGTGACCTACGGTCAACATAAATTGAGTTCGTGAATTTTTCAGAGATTTGAACATTAGACCATGGAGGAGTCAAACTACACGGTAACCAGGCTATCGCCTTTACCAATGGAGCCACCGGTCTTGTTCCCATTCCCTCTGGATTGGCTCAACGCTCCTTTCTTTGAGCGCCGAGGTAAGTTCTTTTATGCTTGTTTCAGTAATGGAGGCGACCTTTAGGGGTCTGTATTCATCTGTATTGTGTACCTTAGTTTTGTAAAACATAGACGATACTATCATGAAAACAACTCAGATGGTAAACATCGTTCTTAGGATCTGTTGTTGATTTATAAAAATGAACTTTAAATAACTAAATCTGCAGCTCTTACAAACTATGCCGCAACGTAGAGATGAAAACATAATATGTTATTACTATCATCATTTAAGATAAAATCAAGGAAATGGATTAGCAAATTTATTTCCTCAATATCCGGTCTTTATTTTATTCCACGCATTTGCCACAATGGCAGATTTCAACCATTGGATTCCTAATTGGGAGACAGACACACTGCTTTTGTTTCTTTACAAAAGTGCATGTCTCACTATGAAAAATGACCAAATTGTAATGTTGGAAGTTTCAGTTGAATACTGCAAAAGGCACTTTACTCAATACTGCAGTTATGTTTCAATTGGAGAAATGATTTTCTTGATAAATAAATGTGTAAGGTTCTGCTGAAATTGTCATTATGGTCGATGTCTACGATTTTGGGGAAGTGGGGGTTGTTCCAATGCTTAATGGTCTGTTGTAAATAAATGTTTTGTATTGTGGAATGGTGTACTCGTATCTGCTGAATATTGTGATAATTTATGCTGTACATCATGTAATATGTTCGAGAAAAATGATAATATCTGTATTTTTGTGCTGAAATAGACTGATCTGTAGAAAGCAGAAGGCGTATTTCTTTCCTTTGATTTCCACTGAGTAAGTTAAAGTGCTGCGATGACCTTACCTGGTTGTATACATTGCAGTTGGTGACAAATCCTAGCGTTAATCAAGAAACAGTTTAGAATAATTTTTTAATGACGCTCACTACTCCCGCGCAGCGAATTCAATGAGAGGTGTCGAAAAAGCATGTTCATCACTTGGCCATGACCCTGGTCATAATAAAGTATCTTGTCCCCACCTTTGTGAAAAATAAGCTAGAATGAGTGTGATTCGTGACTGGATAGGTGACAATGAGCATGATAATGTGTTTACTTTATTTTATCTTTTTGTCCTTGATCATGGGATAATATGGCAAACTGTACATCAGTTATCCCAGTTATCAATAAGTTCTGGACACATAGAAAGCTTTTGTGAGGATTTATATGGAAAGAATGCCTAACATGCGACTTGCATCATTTATAACGGAAATGTTATCCCATTCAGCCTGTTTGTGGGATATACATAACGTGGAAATGCGCTATATGATATTGAAGTGATACTAAGCTGCTAGAAGCTGTAAAAAGTAATAAACAAAATTGAATGTAACAGCTCCAAAAACACAAAAAGAACAAAATACCAAACACAGAACGTTTCCGGCTCAAAACCCTTCTTCAGCCAACAATTAAAAAACACACTTAAAAACTGTGTGAGACGTTACTTAAAACCCCAAATAGATATACTAATTGATTTATACTGACTTATAAGCATCTGATATTTTTCCTTTCCAGATCCCCGTCTCATCGACTTTCCCATGATGAATGCCATCATTCCTAACATCGTTCTCAATGCCAGTTACGTATTGATGGTCCTGGTGGGGCCCCTTATCATGAAGCCCTTAAAGGCTTTTGACTTAGGTACCCCTATCAGGTTATACAATTTCATCATGGTCCTTTTGTCTGCATACATGCTTTTTGAGGTGAGTCGTTAGGTTTGTATTATTATTAGCACCACCACCACCATCATCATCGTCATCATCATCATCATCATCATCATCATCATCATCATCATCATCATCATCATCATCATCATCATTATTATTATTATTATTATCATCGTTATCATTATTAATTTTATTTATTTATTTATTATTATTATTATTATTATTATTATTATTATTATATATTATTACTATCATTATCATTATTATCCCGCTCCTCCTTTCTCTCTCTCTCTCTCTCTCTCTCTCTCTCTCTCTCTCTCTCTCTCTCTCTCCCTCTCTCTCTCTCTCTCTCTCTCTCTCTCTCTCTCTCTCTCTCTTGCCATTTATAAATTTTAGAGAAAGACTTATAACGCAGTATTTAATGGCAATATAATAGTTTCGGATAATTAATTCAACAAAATCTACCCCAAATCCAGTACAAATCGCGATCTATGATATTGGTATTCACATTCATGGTCAGTGTACTCTTATCTAGATTAGATTTACCACTTAACTGTCGTATTCTGGAAAGACATGTATTTAAATAATTGCCCAGAAAACTCGTCCTTCAAATATCGACCGATTTAAATGACAAACATCTTGACAAAAACTCTCAAACCTGGGGCTTTACAAAGAATCTTGTTTAAGATATGTATAGAAATTCCAATCCATTTTTTTTCCCTTGGAAAAATGAGAATAACACTAAGTAAGCAAGCAGGAAGTTATACAGCCTCTGTTTTTATCGATTGTATCATCCTTGCTATTTAATGATATTGGTTTATTATTTGTTTCTTTTTTTTTTCTTTTTTTTTTGTTTGTTTTGTTTGTTTGTTTAATTATAACCTAACACAAAATAATCGAAACCCCCACCCCCCATTCCCCGCCACTTTATTTTTTGTTTCAGTGTATACACACGGGTTACATATCTAATTACACCCTCTTCTGCCAACCCGTTGACTATTCCTACCACCCTTTGGCGATTAGGGTAAGTTCATTTGTGTAGAATTATTTGATATTTTAACATCTATTTTGAATCAATTTTATCTTGTTTGGGGGGGGGGGGGAAGGGGGGTGGATCTTTTTTATTTGCCGGTTTGTTTGTTTATTGTTTTTTTTGTTGTTGTTGTTGTTTTTGGTTGTTTGTTTTTGTTGTTTTTGTTTTGTGTTTTTTTTTTGTTGTTTTTTTTTTTGGCCTTGTTTTTGTTTGTTTTCTTGGATAACGATAACGATACTTAAAGTCAGGTTATCAGCATCAGGAAAAAAGAAGGTGTCGTGATAAAAAGTAAGCATTGACCCAGTTCATTATTTTTATGCAAGGCCCTTGGCAAACATAGGACTAAAGTGACATAGGTATTTGACAAGATTCGAGAACAATCTATTATGCTTAGGCAACTGTCCCAATCCGACGTAATCACTAGAACTCACTCACAGTGAATTCTCTCATCTAATTACGCATGTAGAGGCTCATTAATGGCTAGAAGATATGAATTAATTGTTCGTTGAGGTTTACTACACAAAAGTACGAACTTTAAAGGATCCCAGGTAAAACCAAATACAGTAATCGCTAGATTCTAGCACGCTGAATTCAGCACGCTCTGCAATACGACTCGCTGGAGCTGGGTGATCGAATAATATGTATTGTTTCCCTCCCAGGAGCATCGGATTTCGGAACGCTCGGATTCTGGCACGTTTTTTGACTTCCCCTAAGAGCGTGCTAGAACATAGCGAGTGCCATAATCTTGTCTAACATCAGACATTATATTTATTAATTTATGAATATTTTAAGTAAATTTGTTTTAAAATGTGTTTATAGACTATATTTTTCCACGCTTTTCAATCGATAATGTAAGCTTGGCTACCTGTCATTGTATTCCGCTATTTTAAGAAAGTTTTGAGCCAAACATTTTTCAGTACAATACAAGTCCTTCTATGGACACATTGAACTGATTAAAACATAATGTATTATCAATATACTTAATACCCCCCCCCCCCAACTTTCCCCTCATCTCAGATGGCTCGTATTGTATGGATGTATTTCTTCACAAGATACGTCGAATTCTTTGATACGGTAAGTTCAACATCTTCCATTTAATCTTAGAACAATATTTATGTTATATTCCTTACTTATTTGCCAATTACAGGGGGAAAGCGGCATACAACGCTTTGTCTGTGACAGCTGTGTTACCTAAAATTCTTAAATCAAATGATTAGATACACGCACACCATGTAAACAATTGATATGAACACATCGGTAAAGAGCACGCATATTTTCTGCCGAACACTAATAAAATCCGTTTTCATGTAGGTAAAGATTTTTTTAAAAACTATAACGGCGTATTTAGATGACCATCAATTTACCAAAATTTTAAATCTGAGACCAAAAAACTTCAAGAAATTTGACATTTCAATTGGATTCAGTAGTCTGATGTCACGCCGCCCGGCAACGGCGGCCATCTTGGTTCTAAACAAAGAAAATCATTACTTTTTAATTTTCATGCTGGCTAGAACTTTTCATATGCCTTGTGATCAGAATGTGTAAAAGTCAAAACATGATCAAGTTTATGGGTTTTTTTTCCTCTGGATACGCTTTTATGCTCGCCGGAGAAATATTTCATACGGCGTCCGCCATTGTTCCGATAGTTTAGAGCCAGTGTTACTAATTTACCATGCGTCATTAGGAAGGAAGTGACGTTACGACTGTTGAAGAGTATATTCTTGGATGATAAATATATTGGCCATTTCTTTTTTTAAATAATGAAAAATGAAAATGTTGCTGTTTGAAGCTCGAAGGGAAAAATAAAGATAAGGATTGAATTGTAAGCTTCAATTTATTAGACGAAGCAGATATTGTGGACATTATCAGGAAAATACGATGAATGAAACACTAAGGACAAATGCGATATGTGTGAACGGCGTAGTTAAGGTGAATAAACAAAACGCAGTGATTTATTTTTATGGGAGACGATTGCAAAGTTTAAATTAATCTTTAATTTCTAGTTAATACCAAAAGTTCGATTCCCATATAAAACATCTTCCCCATATCCTTGTCTTCTAATCAGCTGTTCTTCATACTGAGAAAGAAGAACAACCAACTCTCCTTTTTGCACGTGTATCACCATACTTCCATCGCTGTCACCTGGTGGGTCACTGCAAATGTGGCGGCTGGTGGAATGAGTAAGTAGTCATAGTTGTAATAAAATGTAAATGTGTAATTTCAGTAGTAGTAGTAGTAGTAGTAGTAGTAGTAGTAGTAGTAGTAGTAGTAGTAGTAGTAGCAGTAGCAGTAGTAGTAGCAGTAGTAGTAGTAGTAGTAGTAGTAGTAGTAGTAGAAGTAGTAGCGGTGGTGGTGGTGGTGGTGGTTATGGTGGTGGTGGTAGTAGTAGTAGTAGTTGTAGTAGTAGTAGTAGTAGTAGTAGTAGTAGTAGTAGTAGTAGTAGTAGCAGTAGAAGTAGTAGTAGTAGTAGTAGTAGTAGTAGTAGTAGTAGTAGTAGTTAATAGTAGTAGTAGTAGTAGTAGTAGTAGTAGTAGTAGTAGTAGTAGTAGTAGTAGTAGTAGTAGTAGTAGTAGCAGCAGCAGCAGCAGCAGCAGTAGTAGTAGTAGTAGTAGTAGTAGTAGTAGTAGTAGAGTAGTAGTAGTAGTAGTAGTAGTAGTATTAGTAGTAGTAGTAGTAGTAGTAGCAGTATAGTAGTAGTAGTAGTAGTAGTAGTAGTAGTAGTAGTAGTAGTAGTAGTAGTAGTAGTAGTAGTAGTAGTAGTAGTAGTAGTAGTAGTAGTTATTGTTAACGTTATTCGAGCCTTTGAAAACGTGTGTTATATAAAACGTATCAATTCACTGACGCCTACAGAATATATAAGGGCTATCGGTAACAAAAAGACAACCCACGCATTATTTGTCATCTGTAAAATTGTTAGCTGTCCAATAATGCAGGCTAGTCTATGGTTCACTGACCAAAACACAGTTATAGTTTTGCTTGAAAACGTTTGTACCGTGTATTGACAGAATAAGTTGTAGGATTATCCCACCCAACTTGCATAAAAGTCTCGAATCGAGACTTCAAAGAGGTCTCAAGTTTGAGGCTTTTGACAAGTCGGTGATACATTTCAATCTGTCGATTTATGAAGTAGAAATTGTCTAGCCAAAATGGAAAAAATAGCGTTTTGCCAGTTTTCGGCAGATAGTGTGGGGACATTTTTTGATTTCATGGTTATTGCTGTCCAACAATAATATATCGATGACCATGGCCTCTAAACATTTGAGTGTATGCATGAATAGTATATACAGCTGACGTCACGCCGTTGTTTTTAACTGATTATTGCCAGAAAGAGAGGACATCATTTTTCACTATATTTTATATTACAGATTATTTAAATTAAAGAGCTCACACACAATTTGTTATTGTTTTGCCAGCTAAAATGAGAAAGCATTTATCGCTCTCTTAGACGCATGCACACACACAATTATTTTTTTAAATCAAATAAATATATGAACACAATCCACCCACTTCTCAATTTAACTTTTCTTCTCACAGACTGTTTGTCACTCAACTTCACACAAAAGTTTGATTAGTAGTTTATTTATTATGATGCTAATGTTCATATCCTACAATTGTATATATCTTTATTTTACTAATATATTTACGTTGTAGTGGTTCATATGGTGGCCTTGAATTCTTTCATCCACGTGATCATGTACACCTACTACGGACTGTCAACTCTAGGACCTGAGGTGCAAAAATACCTGTGGTGGAAGAAGCACCTCACCAAACTTCAACTGGTATGTCTTAATTTTTTATTTTTTTTAAATTTGTTTTGACAGGTAATATAAGCAAAAGAAAAGGATAAAATTGGTCAAAGCCATTCGGCTCTTTGAGCTTGATTTTATCTTAGTTTCTACAGTGCCACTTTATGGACAGTAAGAAACGCTGGTTTGTCACTAAGTACATTCCGCCATATATAACCCAGCTGCCAGGATAGACTGGGAGATCATGGGAACTAAAGACTTAATCCCTGGCCTCATTCCCAGTGTGAGTCCAGCAATATAGACAAAGTATACTGTGGCCATCCTGTCTCATCTACTTTCTTTTCTATAAATTAAGCAGTATCTTATTTCACTCTACGTTTTTATTACCTCTCCACCCCCCCCTACCCCCCACCCCCCCACCCCCCACCCCCTTAAATTATATGTGGTTGCGTCAGTGTGGTCATTCTGGTATGACTTTTTACGGAATCACATGAAAGGAAAAAAAGAAATAAACAAATGTAGTTGGTGAGCTGCTGTTGACAAAATTCAACACCATCAATGTCGCTAGGTCAAAATGGACTCTTAAGAGTTGGACGACGATATGTAATATAACTGGATCTGGCTAAGCAGAAAAGAACTTTGTCTTTGAGTGTTGGATTGTGAGTGATGAGTGTTCTCTATTAAACTTCACTGAAGACGCCGGTCGCGTTTGTCAAAGTTTGTCCAAGCAGCAATTTCGTGAATTTTCAATTACGCTTGTTAATTAATTCATACAATGCATACTATTGGAATTAATATTTGGATAATAGTCAATATTTCTCAATGTCATTAATGTAATAGCGAGCGCGAGGTCTCCGTGTACTTTTGTCTTATTTAGAATGAAGATAACGCGATGTTTCCTTTTTGTTTTTGCGGGTGATTGGATGGGAGCATCACCCTTGAATCATATACCTATGATGTTCGCATGGGTGTACGATCCGATAGTGATGTCGTTTCTTCTTCTCTTTACTAGCCTATCCTGCTTCTTTGGTTTGTGATTGTATTTTTGACAGGGGATATTTTTTTTCCTGTAAATCCTCTGCCTGTTTGTTCTTGGTTATTTATAATTTAGCTTATGATATCTTTAGGTTATGATTTTAATTGACATTTGTACTATTTTTGATAGATTGCTTGTTTTTTTTTTGTTTCAGCGGTCTCTCATATAACCTCAATTGTGTTGGAAGAGACCTAAAGCAACAAACAAACACAAAAAAAAACAAATTTTTGTTTACCAACTTATCGTACTACGCATGTCTGGGTTATTTTTTTCATGTATACAATATACGCAGTATATGTTAATATATTTAATGGTTTTGTTTCATTTGTATTCCAAAGTAAATATAGTTCAACGCACAAAATTGCATTCTTTTGTAGGATATCAAAATAGGTAGCAAGAAAAGATGAAGAAGAAGAAAAACCCAGCGCGAATAAAATTTAGATTTACTTTACTTAACATCACAGAAACATAATTCCTTGATTAAGATCGATTATTGTCTTGTAAACTTTAGTGTACTGAAAGGCTATCTAGCTAGACTATTACATTTATTAATCAGACGCTAAAAGTACTTTTAGTTTAACGCCAACTAACAAGCCGCAGCCTGCAGGTGATTTCTTTATTCAAGCTGACAGTCATATTACACTCCACAAAACAGAATGAAACACCACACTTTTCTGGCATTACGTTACCAAATGTAAAAAATGAATGCTGCTCCATCAATATGCGTAAGGAATTTACAGCAATACATTTTATTAATATATGAAAACGTATATACTATGATAGACATTGTATGCTGTCGCAGAAAGAAAAATACATGCAAAGGTTATTGTTTTCAAAAGTCCTGCTTCCTCTTTCCACTAAAAAAAAAAAAAATATTTTGAACCTGTGCTTGCTCTTAAGTTTTTCAAAATTGCTAATTGAA
>NC_088360.1:71240170-71290170 GCF_034508935.2 Berghia stephanieae | reverse complement strand
GATATTGCGACATGTGACTTTCACGGACATAGAAATCCACTAATACAACACATATTACTATTATAGTTTTCTTCTTGGTTAAACGATCACGGAATGCACGCTTATTTCTTTTATTTTCCTTATCATTTTTGTTGTTGTCTTTCGTTTTGTTATGTTGTTTTTTTTTTTGTGTGTTGGTAATTTGCCATTTTTATCATTCTATTTAGTTTGCTTCTAATAAGTTCTTTATTCCTTTTTATGCACTACTTGCTACACAGAAACTATTTGAAAAGTCCTTCCTCTCATGGTGTGTATCTACCTTCTTGATTTTTACTATCCTCTGAAAGAGGTTCGTACTCTACTGATATATTATTTTAATTTATTATAACATCCTCAATGTAGCATAAAGAGTAACGTCGCTACAAACCAGTTAAAAGTTGACGATTTTTTTTTTCTGTTTTTCTGTAAAAAATACCATAATATGAAGGATGAGACTTTCTAGTCAATGCTCTTTCTGAATTGTAAATGTTTTCTTATCATTTCAGGTTTTAAAATTGACATTTTATCATGCCATGCATTAATGAAACTAATGTGAATAATATGTGCCTTTTGTGTATAACTAACTTAAAAAGCAATTGAAACGATCGAATAAAACTCAATATAATTTAAAAACATTGAGGTGTTATATTGCGTCATTTACACCATCACTTTCATTAACACGACCACAAACATCACCACTATAACAACTACAACAATGTCATCATCATCACTATCATCATCATCATCATGTTCTTCTTCTTCTTCTTCTTCTATTTCTTCATCATTTTCATCATCAACAACATCGTCACCATTATCATTATCACCATCATCATCATCAAGGAATTATTTTGTAAGTATATTACTACAAAAATGGTGCCTATCAGGTGACTTGCACTGCTGTTTTCATTTTTAAGGATTTTACAGTGATTGCGACACGCACATTTAGGTAGTTTCAGCGCCAGTAAAAAGAAAGAAAATGGTATATATTCTAGATTTACAATTAGAAAGAAAGGCAAAGGGACTGGTTCATATAGGAAACAGAAATAGTTTCCAAAAGCATACCATTTGTGAAGGAGTTTGAGATCACCTAAATTCTCATCCTGACGCAAGCACAGGATCCAACTAAGAGGAATACACTCGAATGTTTATAAAACGTATTCAAAGCAATAAATACTATAACAGCACACATCAGAGAGATGATTTACAAAGTGGGGGGGGGTGTACTATATTCCAAAACGAATTAAATATTTTTAAACTAATAAGTACAATGGTATAGACAGAGAGATCATTTGATTTACAGGGAAAAAAAATCATCTCTCAAAAAAGGACTTGTACATTTGACTCTCTCTCAGCTCAGGATCCCTGTCAGTATCAGGAAAACAACCTAGCAATCTCAATCCGGAACAATTACAGAGAGCAACATGGAAATGGAAGACAGATAAGGGGGGTAGAAGACACAGCAAGAGTGACCTCTCTGCCACCATGGGAGGTCAGAAGACCCCACCCCATTCCATTTTTAAAAAGTCTTCGATGAGAATAAACCAGCTAGAAAGATAGAAAGGCATGTGGATAGATAGAAAGATGGATAGACAGACAGACAGACAAACAGACAGACAGACAGATCGATAAATAGATAAATTCATAGATAGATAGATAGATAGATAGATAGATAGATAGATAGATAGATAGATAGATAGATAGATAGATAGATAGATGGATAGATAGATAGATAGTAGATAGATAGATAGATAGATAGTATAGATAGATAGAATAGATAGAAAGAAGATAATAGATAGATAGATAGATAGATAGATAGATAGATAGATAGATAGATAGATAGATAGATAGATAGATAGATAGATAGATAGGTAGATAGATAGATAGATAGATAGACAAGATCATGAAACTTGGATTCAAAATAACAAATGTTTAGAAAATTTCAAAAACAAGAAATCATGTTTTCATCACCCCATTTCAGACAATAGAATGTTGTTTTTTTTTTTAAATACTCGGTATACTTTCATTTCTTTGGGTTTTTTTTGAAAAGATGTTAATTAATCTTTAAAGAGCTGAAAAATATGTGAATATATGACTGCATTTGAAATCAAAATCAATAGAGGCTACAGAGTAAATAAAAAAGACAAAATAAGAATATCGATCATATTTATAATCATCAGTTTTATTCCACATTAAAAAATCATTTTGCACGATAATATATACAATTATTTTAAAATATATTTCTATGGCTCTCAACTAAAGAGGAATTACAATAAATCATCAATAAATCTCTATTTATAGGTGTAGTCATTTACAAGTAAGATAACCCATACTATTATTATGATATCAATGTTGTTATGAAAAACATATTAAATTATACCCATAATAGCATTCTGATATCAGGCTTGTAGATATGTACACATAGATCTACTTCAATAGGGCAATATAAAAGCATCTTTTAAATAAATACTTATAAAAATATTGACAATCATATATTTTTTGAGCTATTCATTTTTTTTTTCGGGTTTAAAAACTGATTAAAGCTCATAAGGAGTTTAAAGTAATTAGTTTCTTCCAATAAGTTCAATGGCAGCAATAATTATCCTCTTCATCATTGGTGTCTTGTGACGTTCAATTGGTTTCATCACTAATTTAGTCCTTCTATTTCTTCGTTTCGTCTCCTCCTCTACCTCTTTCTCCTTCTCTCTCTACTTCTCTAATCATCATCATCATCATCATTATAATCATCTTCCTCCTACTCCTCCACCTCATCATCATCATCATCTTCTTCATTATCATCATCATTATCATTGCTGATATACTGAAATGCTCCTTGACTGACAACATCAATCACAAAAGTAGGCTGATGCAAACAAAATTTGAAGGGGAAAATGTCAGTATGTTGTTGTCCTACAGGTGAAACATCCACGGTCTATAACATTGTTTAGTCAACCCTCTGAACCACTGAAAATGAAAGAATTATCAATAAATTATCTTCATTTTTCAAATTCATCAAAGCAAAACAGAAATACAAACATGTTTTTGCATAAAGATATCTCATTTGGACCGTCTGTGTGGAACAGCATACAACAGAAACTTCATGAATAACTCTCTATCTATTTTGAAGCACAAACTAAAGAGTTCTTTTTTTTATAGAATAAAGATAGTGTGAAAGTAAATATTTTTTCTGATTGTGTTATTTCATAACAGTTAACATTTCTATCTGTTTTGTTTGTGAGGAAAAGGCTATAGAAGAATGTTTTTGTATGACGATATCTAATTTTTACCTTAACTCATGGATAAGATTTATCTCAAACATTAAAATCTTAAATCATTTTTTTTTCTAAAATCAGATACTACCTTATTAATCTGTACAATATAATATTACGCAATACAGATATTGGGATCAATTGATTACTAAAGAATCTTCGGCAATCCATAACAGAACAATAAAATTGTTTTGAATAACAGTAATATGATGATTACAGAAGAAATGGAGAAAACTTGTCACAAATGATCTTAAATCTACAGATAGAAGGGACATTATTCAATTCTTACACTTTGGGATATTGACTTTGTTGGACACCAAAACATCTGCCTGAACGTGACTCATGTTTAGATAAAGCGTCTCCGGATTTGACTGTAAAGAAAGACACAAAAAAATTACTTTAATATGGTTGTTTTATTCAAGATATGGCAATTATAAATATCCCTAATGCAACAAATACAGAAATGAAATAATAGTACAATTATTCTTAATTAAGAGTTTTTTAGATTAAATATTTGATGACTTAAGATGCAAATGGGATAATTATCCCCTCACTTAACTCTCTGCAGTCTGACTTAAATCAAGCAATGGTAGAAATAAATCTGCATCTCTCCATCTGATTTGGTGTTGGTTTTGCAGCATTAGTGAGGTTTTTGAGCTGGTGTTGGGGGCAGTAGGGGGGAAAGGATTGTGAGGGGTATTGTCATCTCCATTGTGTGTGTCCACTTGTTTCAAATATATTTTGTGTATGGTGCCATAAGGACTTGAATTTACTGGGACCACAAACAGTGCCGAGGGAGGTTGGAGGTATTGTTTTGTGTCAAGGTGGGCAAAGACTAAGCACCATGGTGATTAATTTTTGCCTCCTTTATCTTCCTTGCTGATTTAGCCCAACCTGATGATAAAGTTCTTTTAAATTTCCAGTGAAAAAGCACATAAAAAGCTTTTAAAACATTAATTTATGGGATATTGCGCTATATAAAAGCTCAAATATTTTGGGTTTTAAGCTGTTCTTTAAAAGTAAGTAAGTAGTAAGCCTTGAAGTCTGAATGACGCTTGCTGAGAGTTGTGTGACTCAGTCACAGAGTTTTAAAAGTCAAGGAGTATAGCTGTTCTGTTTATCCATGTTGTTAACTGTTTCCATTGGCAACGATCCTGGGTCAGAGTTTTGAGGCTGTCAAGATCTTGTTGTGACTATAGTATGGAGGCGCTGCAGTTTTTCTTAGTTCTTTATGGATTACTTCGGCATCATCTGAATTCAGAAATTTCTGAGATGTTGAGAGACCCTGGTTCAGGGTAGTTACTATTGATGTTGGTCTCCCTACACACTTGTTGCTATGAATGTGAACTTCCATGATTGGAGTTCCTTCAACTCAGTGTTGATAAATCTATCCACAAGTAGAATTGTGTGAATCTACCACTGTCGCTATAGGCAGGTAATTTTTTATAACAGTCACAGATTTTAATAGTCATGGTTGCATTGAACAGGTGTAACTATATAAAGTTTTAAAAAATTATTAAAAACAACCCCCCCCCCCCCCCCCCCCCCAAAGAAAAAACAAAAAAACTTGAGCTTTTATATAGCGCAATATCCACTAAACTTGCTCAAAGCGCTTTACAATGGGTCCCTGATCAACAGCAACATGTAACATGTTGAACGAGACATTCCACCTATTAGGCTGAATATGGTGAGAAAATGTGAGTAAAGAGCCTTTTCCAATGACTTAACAATGCATCACACAGGGCTCGAACCCAGGACCTTCCAATCTGTATTACAAGACCACATAGCTACATGATACACGAAGAGAAAAACTCAAGGGTGTCACCAGAAATGGTCATTAAAAACAGGTGATTGTTATGTAGAGGTGGTCCCTTAGGCAATTTTGACTGTGTAGGAACAGTAAGTATGTAATAAAGAACAATCTTCTTATTAGAAAAGTTTAAAGGTAATCAGATACAACTCGATACTTACCATAAATAAGTCATAGAGAGTTTCACCCATAGCGTCTCGTACATGATCATCCACTATGGAGAAATTACGGCAGAAATGCTGGAATGAAAATAGGATTTTTTTAAAACAACAATTTAGAATAAGACAGTACATTGTAGTTTGTTTTGTTTGTTTGTTTGTTTTTTTTTGTTCTTTGCTTTTGTTTGTTTTTGTTTTCTGATGTTTTTTGTTGTTGTTTGGTTGTACATTTAAAAATTCTGATTAGTCTTGTTTTGTTTTTAAAATATTCTTCTTGTTTTTGTGTGTATGTGTGTGTGTGTGTGTGTGTGTGTGTGTGTGTGTGTGTGTGAGGATTGAGATATGAACAATCTACTTTATGGGTTTAAGCGCAATCACTATATGGTCATGATAGCAATCTATTAAAAGTTTTTGCAACAACAGATAAAAAATGTAATAATTTATGAGGACTCGAGAAATAGACTTACCTCAAGGGTGATACTGGCTTGCCTTTGGCTATCAGCATAATCCGTATTCCCCATCGCATACATCAGATTGTGAGTCACTCGAAGCTGTAAAATAGAAAGCAGATAGAAAAAGCATTGCAAGAGTAATTTCAAGATTTGAGAGAGAGAGAGAGAGAGAGAGAGAGAGAGAGAGAGAGAGAGAGAGAGAGAGAGAGAGAGAGAGAGAGAGAGAGAATTTTAAGTTCAGTCAGAAGATAGGAGTAGGTTTTTGTTGGAATGATTAATAGAAAAAGTAAAGCCATCCTCTTATCTTTGAAATTTGAAATGTTTTGCCAATTTTTATTTACTAGTACAACAAAGGAAAGAATATAAAATTCGGAAATAAATAATTGAATATTATATATAATAGTTATAAAATAATTTCAAAACAATAAGATGACTGGAGTGAGGATATAATAATCTTGCAGGCAGGGGTAGGAATTCCATGTTGGTTGTAATTGTAGTAGTAATGATGATAATGATGATGATGATGCTGATGATGATGTTGATGATGATGATGATGATGATGATGATGATGATGATGGCATCAACGATGACGACGATAATGATGATGATTACATCAATATATTTATTTCAATAAAAGCTTTTTATAAACTGAGAATATACCTGAATGAGTTTTTCGGCCACCTTATTAGATTCTCTTGCAAGGATCCTGAAATAATTTTTGTTACAAGATATGAAATTGAAATAACATGCACAGCTAGGTCAACGTTATCTTCACACAACTGTGACTTTCAATGAATTGGATTCAAGAAGAAAACAACGGTTTGGCAATACATAGAGTAATAATCAACTTTCAGGCCTTCTGAATAAAAATGAAAAGGCACATAAAAGCTTAATCTTAAAATCCTGAGGGAGCAGATCTTATGTAAATAAACAAACACATTATTAATGAGAACATCTTTTATTTCCTACCGCTATGACACACATGTAAATGATTCTTTACCATTGTTGAGATTCTTAAGAATTAAAATGAAAACACACATAATGCTTACACGAATAGTTTAAGATCCCCCCCCCCCCAAAAAAAAATAAATAAATAAATAAATAACCTCCTCCGTACTGATGGCACATTACTAAATTATTGCTTGCCCCATTAAGTAAACACCACCTATGTGGAGAGTTTTGTTTAAAATGTTCAATAAATATGATGTAAGCAATTATCTATAACCACCATTTATCTATTTTAAATGCGAATGGAATTAAGTTTATCAATAATTACCCAATAGTTTTTGCTGAAGCTGCTTGTTGGACGAAGACTGGCAGAGGTGTATTCATTTTGGCTGCATCTGCATCTGGTGATATAAATCAATGCAATTGTAAAACAAAGGAAATTTTGTTTGCATTAATGTATTTATAAAAATAACAAAGCAGGCACTGGCGTAAGATAAAAATCTGAAAAGGTGTATAAAACATAATTATAAGTTTTAAAGAAAAATCGATTTTACTGTTAATAGCAAAAGAAAAAAAAATTATGAGGCACTCCTATCATATTGTAAAAATACAGAAGAATTTGGGTAATATTTATACTGCGCACACATCTGGTTTTTCTAAAAGAAATGTTGATGCCTAATGACATCTTTACCCACAATGAATTGTTCTTTAGGTCAACTATTTTGGTGTCTGTCAAGTTTTCACGCACTGGAGTAAAAAAAAAAGATAAATTTTGATGAGAAATAACATGAGTTAAGTCACTGGAAGGGTATAATTATAGCATTAGAATTGTTGAACTCCTGCATTTGGAATTTTGAACTGTGATATTCTCTCTGTTTTGCCACTGTTTCATACACAACTTTTCAGATTTTTACAAAGCACTTATACAAGGTTTATTGTGGTGCAATAACTGTCTTTTTCTATATAAACTCACTGATTTAGCCTAGCCAATAGACAAAAGAAAATAGAAGGCTTCTTGTGATTTTTCCAATTCAGTGTATTTGTCAAAGGCCTCAACATTAACCAGTAACTTCATAAATGCTGGTGCAAGTAAGCTTAAAAGACACTGTTTAGAGGTAATCGATCGTAGTCTAAAATGAAAAAAAAAAAAGATTAAATGCAATATTAGTCTTACTAGCAAGGTATAAAAGCACAAATAATAAGGAAACATTTGGATTTTAAATGAGAGGACAAAAACAGGATTGAGAATGTTAAGAATATATCGTTGAAACCGGTGTCCAACTAAGAATATATATTTACAGAAAAGAAACAACACAAATAACATAAATAACATAACAGTAAAGGATGAAATCCGACAAACCTTCAGAGACTTCAGCATTCCTCGCCAAGATATCTTCAAGAGCTGGTCGTAACAAAGCAACTAACCCAGCCAGTATGGAATCCACTACTTCATAGTCCATTAGGTCTTTCAGCAATTCAATGGCTAAAACACAATGCCAAATAAATAAATAAATAAATAAATGGATTGGAAATTACAGGCAGTGATGGTGGTGGTTGTTGTGGTGGTAAAAATAGTAGATCTAAAGCAACAGCAGTATTTTAAAAAATTAGAACAATATATGTTATAGTCAGAACTTTGAAAAATAAGTTGAGTATACAGATATTTATAATAAATAAAATGAGACAAGTTTTGTGGAATTAACTATTCTGATTATTTGCTGAAAAATTCTAATGAAAAAAAATCATATGAATCATATCATCTAAAAAATATCTACGTCATAATTTTTTTTTAAGTTGAGCTTTTATATGGTGCAATATCCACTAGACGTGCTCAAAGTGCTTTACAGGGGGTCCCTGACCAACAGCAACATTTAACATGTTGACGAGACATGATGACTGTTAGGCAATATTACATTTTTTTCCCAACAGAAACAACGCTGTTAACGGCCAGGTACTCATTTTACACCTGAGCACAGTGAGAGATTGTGAATAAAGAGTCTTTTCCAAGGACTCAACTATGTGCTGAGCGAGGCTCGAACCCAGGACCTTCTGATCCGAAAGCCAGGCCACATAGCCTCAGGCCTGTGAATGCCCATTTTTCAAAAAGTCTGTTAATTTTCGGTCATTATTTTCATAACAATTAGTATGTACTACATACTCTACTGATTATAGATATAAGGTACAATTGCTTGAGATGACGTGCACTTATTTATGGGTCTGATAACCCAATGCATTATGGGCTCGTTGTTGTAATGGAAATCTCAAAAAATGACGCAAAATACTGTCCATTACAACAATGTTAAACTAGGCCCATAATGTGTTTGGATGTCAGACCTGAATATATGTAAACATTGCTTGAAGATAATAAAAATTAATGGATGCGTCTATTTCCTTGATATCTGCACTATGATCAATGTTGTATCTAAATCTAAAGCATTGAAAAAAAAATGTTATTATTATTATTTTGATTAGATAATCCATGACAAAACAACTGAGGGAAACAATTTCAACTTACTTTATCTAGGACAAGGAAACCATAACTATAACAACACCAACAACACACACAAAAAAAACCAAAAAGCGAGACGATTAAGTTTTTCAGCCTTTTGAGCTATAACTTAGTCTCCGCTCCGAATAACAAAAATAGATAGAAAGCAGTGGGCGGATTTCAGATCCATGACCTGTGACCTTGTATGACGAGCGTAGTTTCACGATGGATTATACTATCATCATCAGTATAACCCATTTGCAGAAATTACTCATTTCTTTATTTTTCCAATAGTCTAAAGTTAAACTGACATGATCGTGGATTGCAATCTATTATTAGGCTTTGGAATTTCCATGAAAGATAATAAGAAAGGATCTTAATGTTGTCAGTTGGACGACTGAAAACTGAAAATTGTTTTAAAGTCTGAAATTAGCCTAAGGGCTGAACATTTAAAGGCCTGATAAATAGCTTACTTAGCTTTTGATTAATGAATTTTAAAATTTACCCTCAAATTGAACTTCAAGGTGCAAAGTTCGTAAAAGGTTTAATAGAGGCTCTATAATGGTCGCATTGGCTGACCCCACGATTGGTTGAACTTTCCGCAATGCATTACAAGCCATCTGTTGAGCCTTGGGAGAACTGCATGGGAGTAATGCAATCAGACCCTTGTATACCTGTAAATACAGTAGGTTGGAAATGATGACCAACTGCAATTTTAACTAAGTGTAGGTAAATCATAGTCTGTGGGAACTAAGATATATATATGAAAGCTATTAGATGAACACTTAGTGGATTGGTGTCAATGTATACTCATAAATTGAATTGACTTAAAAGAAAACCTTTAATGTTATAAAGTCAAGGACTATATACACAATGCATGGATACAAATTAGGTTTGACTCAATTTGTCTTGATGGAATGACTGCTGTTTGAAGATGAATGATGAATGACAAGTTTGACTTTACATTTCAGCATAATCATAACTTTGTACTTTTATGCCGTATCATCTTTATTAAGCACATGATTTGCAATTTTTTAAAACACTCCCAAAAAGTATGCCTATATTTCATCACATGCACCTTGCCAACACATATAAAATATCTCTAACATGCAACACACACTGTGTGTTAAAAGATGTTAATATAAAGCAATAGCCAATCTCATACTGTGGCAGTTACCTCTTGTATGTGGTGGTGGTGGGGGAGGGGGGGGGAATGGTGGGGGTGGAATTGCATGTATCAGTGAAATAAGTTGTTAGCCACCATCTCCTTATAACGCATCAAAAGCTACAATATTTCCTAAAAATCTGATAAGATTATGATGCTTGTGATTGTATTCTTTTACTCTTACTATTCTGTCCCGGCATCCTTTTTTCTCTCTTCCTTCTGCTTCCAAGTTGTGTTGGAATTTTAATTCATGATAGTTATGTTCAAAATTGCAATAATATAACTTTTTTTCCCCAAAATAAATACTTTACTTGATTCTGGAACTTGGGATTTCCTTGTGCTAACATCAGCAGAAGGTTTCTGCAGGCATCTTGAGTCTCTTCAGATTTTGACTTCGCAAGACATTCAGCCACCGCCCTGATGCCTGGTAACACCAATGAAACCAAAGAACATAAATTTAGAATCTGAATATAATTGAGGAAAAATTGAATTAAGATTTCTTCGTAAATGATCCTTATTGTTGAATTTGTGTTTTATAATTAAAACCATGTTCATGCATCATTCAAATACAGTGAAACCTCAATGTGCTGCCATATTCGGAACTTAGCAACAACAACAAAATTAATTTATAAAAAGAAAAAAAAAAGGCTTTAAAATGTATGGATTGATCCCTTATCTAATAAAGTCAGTGCTTGGTATTAAGTAGACCGTGAGCCAAGTTGATTGTGTAGTGAGGTTTCACTCTAGATAATCAAGGTGATTATTTTGTCATTTTCCTTGTTTTTTAAATTTTGATTGTATTATTGTTTGTTTTGTTGTTATGTTATTTTTTCATGTTCTAAATAATGAAAAAGGCTCGAGACACTTTCTTTAATTATGCTCCCTTCAGAATGTTTTTTTAAACTCATACTTTGATGCATTTGGTGTGAGGATAAGTGTTTTGGTACGGCAGGTCTAATTTTTATTATTCTTGGAGCTCTATTGAGAGTTAAAGAGTTCTTTTAAAGGAAAAGGGTGGTGGTAATGTTTACTTTTATTTTTAAAAGCCTGTTATTGGATTGGTATTAGCAATGTACTTTAAAGCGTAGAGGGATTTGTGTGACTTTATTTTAATCCTACAGATGGTTGTATATAAAACCGCCATGCTTCCTTTAAACAACAACAACAACAACAACAACAACAACAACAATAACAAAAACAGTATCAAAGTATTCTTACCATAACTTTCACAGATTAGCTCCTTATATTTACGACCAGCATTAGCAATACATTGAAGACACTTCAGAGCTTCAGACTTATCCAACTCTTTGCCTTGCTTTAGTCCAATGATCTCCAGCAAGGTCAGAGTGCCACCAACTTCCATGAACTCTGCCATAAATTTGTGCCTGGTGATTTAGGTTGATTGGTTCTATAAGAATACGTAACACCTTTTACTCTAAGACATCATTACAAACAATTATATAACAACTTCCGTTTCTAAACCTCGCTCTCACTCACTCTCTTCTCAAGCCATCAATACTCATCACGATCATCACTCATTACTTTATCATTTATTAATAAAGTTATATCTTTTCATTCGGCTCGTCAATGTTATTCATTGTCTTTGGTTATGTTCCCAATCATCATGGTGGCAGCGGCGTAAAGAACTTCACTCGTCCTATGAGTTAACAACGAAAACAATTAATTGTTATTCTATCAAGTTCATCATTATCTCCGGGGAATCCCCCCGCATGGCATTTTCTCACTCTCAAGGGCAATAACTCTTGGAAATCAGAATTAATCGCTCCTAAGTGACATTCTCGCCAAAATTTCTATCCAAGGGAAATAACCAACTAAATTATCACAATCACTGTTTGTTTATTTTTTTTGAAAGAGTTGCATCCCTGCAATTATGGCAACTTCGAGATCAACAATGTCAATTCCTCCGCCAAGACCACTCAACATGGAAGGCAACTTAGCTTCGAATTGGCGACAATTCTCTCGTGACTGGACTAATTTTGAAATCGCTACTGGGCTAGAAAAAGGGGATGACAGAATACGATCTGCTACACTCCTATCTTGCATCGGACGAGCAGCTATGAATATTTACGATGGCTTCAATTTCGAAGGAAAGGAAGAAACGTTCGAAAATATTACTGAAAAATTTAAGCTTTTCTGTGTGGGGAAAACTAATGAAAGTTATGAGAGATATATTTTCAACTCCCGACAACAAGGACAGGAAGAATCGTTTGAAATGTACCTCTCAGAGCTGAGAAAACTGATAAAATCATGTAATTACGGCACTATTGAAGATAGCCTTCTCCGTGACAAAATCATAATTGGAATCAAATGTGAGGAAACAAGAAAACACCTGCTACAACAACAAGACCTTACACTACAAAAAGCAATTGATACTTGTCGTACACATGAAACAGCCAAAACACAACTACAGAACATGACACTACAAGATCACACCATACAGAAGGTACATCAAAGCAACCATTACTCATCGTCTCGACATTCTATTAGAAAACCCCAATCTTCTCATTCAAAACCTCAATTTCCTCAGCAACGGCATCGATCTTCTCACTCTCACTCTCACCAAAAACAACAATCCTCTACACAATGGATACACTGTTGCAAATTCTGTGGCAAAAGTCACGAGCGAATCAAAGAAAAATGTCCAGCTTGGAATAAAACATGCAAGAGCTGCAACAGAATGAATCATTTTTCATCAAAATGCTCTCGCATTCATACGATTCAGAACGAACATAACACCTCATACTCAGACGAAGATGAAAACAATTATGTTATGAAGCTGGGTACAACAGCAATATCAGCTAGTATGATCGTTAACTTCAAAAAAGTTAAATTCCAACTTGATACTGGTGCGGACGTAAACACCATAGAGAGGAAATACGTGTTTTCACAACAGATCAAACCAACACGTAAAACATTGGTCATGTGGAACAAAGAGAAACTATCTCCTATCGGTGAGGCAAAAATCAAAACTAAAAATCCAAAAACTGGAAAACATACATCACTTACTCTGTTGTCGAAGATGGATTCAACAATCTATTAGGATTGAATACTCTCAAAGAATTGAACCTCATCAAAATCGAACATGAAAATTTCATTGCTAATGTAAATGACAGCAAAAATGATCAAGTGGACATCGGTGACCTCGGTACTGCTGTACTTCATATCGACGAAAACATTAAACCAAGAACACTTCCATGCCGAAATGTACCACTCGCATTGAAAGCAAAAGTCAAAAACGAACTGGACAGATTGACAGAACGGGGCATAATTGAGCCTATCACTAAACCCACTGCATGGGTCAACCAAATGGCTGTGGTTGAAAAGAAAAACGGCAAAATAAGAATATGTTTAGACCCTCAACAGCTAAACAAAGCCCTCAAGCGGGAACATTACAAAATGCCGACACTCGATGACATACTTCCGAATCTCAACAACGCCAAAATTTTCAGCAAATTTGACGTCAAAGAAGCGTTTCATCATGTTAAACTTGATGAGGAATCCTCAGAACTCACCACAATGATTACACCATTTGGCAGATATCGTTGGCGTAGACTACCTTTTGGTCTCTCTGTAAGCAGCGAAATATTTCAACAACGGCTAAACGAGGCTATCGAAGGCCTATCAGGCTGCACGAACGTTGCTGACGACATTCTCATATTTGGATCATCTGTCACAGAACACGACAACAACGTAAAAGCATTGAAACTTAGATGCAAAGAGAAGCGAATCAGATTGAATGATGAAAAAGCTTGCATCCAGCAATCAGAAATACAATTCTTAGGACACGTCATTAATGGAAACGGCGTTAGGCCAGATCCTCAAAAAGTAAAAGCAATTACTGAAATGCCAGCTCCTAACGATGTACAAGGCATTCGACGTTTTTGTGGACTTGTACAGTACCTTGCACGGTACATCCCTAACTTGTCTTCAAGTGCAGAACCACTTCGTTCACTCACCCACAAAGACACTCCTTTCAACTGGTCCGATACTTGTCAAAACGCTTTCAACGAAATAAAAGACAAGATCGCAACTGCTACTTATCTCGCATACTTCGATCAAAAGGAACAACTCTACCTACAAGTCGACAGTAGTGGTGACGGTTTAGGTGCTGCTCTCATTCAGCGTGGTCGACCAATAGAATTTGCTTCACGTGCTCTCACTAATTCGCAAAAGAAATGGGCTCAAATCGAAAAGGAAAGACTCGCCATAGTATTCGCCCTGGAACGTTTTCACCAATACACCTACGGCCGACCAATAATCATACAAAACGATCACAAACCTCTCGAAAATATCCTCTCAAAACCTCTGGGCGAAGCCCCAAAACGATTACAAAACTTGATGATGAGAATTAACAAATACAACATCAAATTCGAATTTGTTCCTGGATCACAGCTAAAATTAGCAGATACTCTCAGTCGTGCATTCTTGAAGGACAGTGCAGAAATAGAAGAACACTATATTAATGCTATTGAAATCCGCGACGTAACTCTGGATAAAATAAGATCAGAAACTCAAAAAGACAATTCTCTCCAAACGTTGATAAAATATGTTCAAAGCGGATGGCCAAAAATAAATGAATTACTTCCAGAACTGAAATCCTATCACCAAATCAAAGATTTCATTGATATTTCTGATGGACTACTGATGAAAGGAGAAAGAGTCATTATTCCAAAATCTTTGCAATCAGAGATAAAAATGCATCTACACAGTTCTCATTTTGGATGTGATTCCATGATACGACGGGCTAGATCAACCGTTTATTGGCCCAACATCAATGCAGATCTCAAACTACTTGTTAACTCTTGCGATGCCTGTCAGAAATACAAACCATTGGACACGAACGAACCACTGACTCTCCACGACGAAGGGACACAGGCATGGCAAAAAGTAGGAATTGATTTCTTTGAATTTGAACAGAGAAACTACATCGTGTATGTTGACTACTTCTCAAACTTTATTGAAGTTGAAAAACTCGCCAATATTACCACGTCCAACTCAATCATGACGCTCAAGAAACAATTTGCTAGATACGGTATACCTCAAACTTTAATTTCTGACTCTGCAGCACGATTTCAATCAGAAGAATTCAAAACATTTTGCAAACATTGGAACATCGATCACAGAATGTCTTCACCTGGTCATCATCAATCAAATGGAAAAGCAGAATCAGCGGTAAAAACAATTAAACGCATGATGAAAAAATGTTTCCACTCAAAGACCGACCCATACGAAGCTATGTTGGAAATTCGAAATACACCAAGAGACAATATGCCCAGTCCAGCCCAACTTGTTTTCGGTAGACCAACGAGATCATTCATACCCACAATGTTTCAAACTCAACAAACTGACCCGAACATTATAAACAACAGAAACCGCCGACGTGGCGCAATCAAAAAACATTATGATCGAACGGCAAAACCACTATCAGAACTCTATCCTGGACAGCCTGTCTATTTCAAACCGCTAAACAGTAATGTTGCTCAGAAAGGCATCATCAAAAGCAAAAACAACAAATCATATATCATCGAAGGTGACAACACTGCTAATGCATACCGGCGCAACAGACGATATATTCATCCACGCAACTACGATACTTGTGCAACACCCAATTCCAATGTACGATCACCCAATGACGGTAGACATGCTAATGACACTCAACAACAAGAAAAACATACAGGTTATGAACTATCGCTGAACATTGACAATAATTATAATGAACATACTGCTCAACAACGTCACAGAAAAATAAGAAATAAACCTCGTTGGTTGAATGACTATATTCAATATTGACCATTCTCTGGATAATATAGAACAAAGTGAACAATGACAGATAACATCATTATAAATAATTAATAGACTCATCATTTTTTTCTGTGAAAATTAATTTAGAGAATCTCTTGTTTTAAATATTTTTCTTTGGGGAAAGGAATGAATGGATGGATCAATTTATCTCATATCACTGTACTTCATAATCATTTTTTTTAAAGAAGAAAGGATGTTGATTGGTTCTATAAGAATACGTAACACCTTTTACTCTAAGACATCATTACAAACAATTATATAACAACTTCCGTTTCTAAACCTCGCTCTCACTCACTCTCTTCTCAAGCCATCAATACTCATCACGATCATCACTCATTACTTTATCATTTATTAATAAAGTTATATCTTTTCATTCGGCTCGTCAATGTTATTCATTGTCTTTGGTTATGTTCCCAATCATCGATTTAGATTAACAATGTTTTCCTAATCATGATATAATCATCAAAAATATACCAATTCAATAAAGTCTTAAAAGTAACACTTCAAAATACTGAAAACCCTGGTGGCTCCTCAATTATTTAAGAAATCAAGTTTTGATATCTTAAGGTAATCATAAATAATAACATAACCTATAACGTTTAACACATGTTTGAAGTTTCATCTATTCAATTACAACTTGATACATCAAAACAATTGGATCTACTGAGAACTTTCAAAGTATTGATTTAATTGTACACTAGATTACTTACCCGCTGGATGCTGAAAGAAATACAGTTACCGACCTCAACAGTTCATTTAAACAGTTTCCTGTCATGTAACTTTTGATTGATGTAAGGAAAATAAAAGAACAACCAATGTAATATGTTTGATACCATGTTGAATGACAACTGATAACTATTCTAATGGTAGAGGCTAGGGAGACCAAGATTTTGGTCTCCCTAGCCATATTGGTCGATTTTGGCTAAGGAGACCAAAATCTTGGTCTCCCTAGCCAAAATGGCTCGCTTTGGCTAGGGAGACCAAGATTTTGGTCTCCAGGCGTTTACGTAAAACTGTATTTTCGTTTATAGAACTGTTTCTTTATGTTGAAGAGGCGAGTTTTTTCTTCTTTTATTTATTGCTTGCCTGTTTGTTTTTGTTGCCGTTCTTGCTTTTTTTCTTCTTTTTGGGCTCTTTATAATCACGCCTCCCTCCCCAACCAAAAAATGTCAGAAAAGAGATTGCAAGTTATCGGCCGGTCGCCCACACAAAATTTATTTTAAATTTTTTAAACAATATTTTTTAGATTTTTGCTAGGTTAACCGTGTATTCATTTATAGAACTCCTTCTTCATGTTGTGGATTTTTGTGTGTGTTTTTTTAATTTTTATTTTTTTTATTTTGGGTTGTTTTGTTCTTCATTTTATTTCTTTATTTTTTATATATTGGTTTGTTTGTTTTTAGGCCTTGTAGCTAACATTATTATCATACCCCTACCCTCCCCCCCCCCCCCACACACACGAAATTTATTTTTGTACTCTTCTTTTTTAAATTTCAATTTCAGCATGATAGACCGTGATTTTGGCCTCCCGAGTAAAGTCGGCGGCTTTTTCTTTTTTGATCTCTTATCATGGTCTCCCTTCAGGGCCTTGTCTCCCTTGCACCAAACACCTCGGTTGTTTGTGGATCGCCCCCACAGGCTTCAATAATATACAATAAACAATTCGGACTCAACATACAACTAAATTCTGTGAACAGAGAAGCTCCCTCCCCTCCCCCCCCCCCCCCCCCCCCCCTCTTTTTTTTTTCTTTTCTTCTTTTCATTGACCTCAGTGAAAAAACTCTTCTCAAACGAACTTATCTCAGACTCAGTCTCAGATCCAACGAACCAGTGGTATAGGCAGACTCACTTTTTAAAAACGTCCCTATTTTCTACTGAGACATTCAGTTGAACTTCAAAAAAAAAAAAAAAGATCTGCTGTAGGCGTCAGCTCACAAGAAACAGGGAACGACGATAGAGTGGAGACTACCTCAGGCCTCATCCTACCATGTGTAAGGGGTGGGGCAGTGTCAGTGTCATTTAATATTAGATAATAGTGCATGCGGATCTCTGTCCAAGGAAAGAAAATGATAAACCTATGACGGGGGAAGGTTGGGGGGGGGGGGGGGGGGGGGCACAAACGACGAACGTGTTGGGCGCAGGGGAGACCATGATACGAGATCAAAGAGAAAAAGCTGCAGCACTTGGATGATGTTTTTAAAACTATCCTATTTTCTTCCTTTTTACCGACACTGATGTGATCTAAATGTGTTGCAAGTGCCATAAACTATGCATTTGACTGTTTCCCTCCCAGCCAGGACAAAACCAAGCAATCTCATTCCAAGACAAAGACAGAATGCAAGTTGGAAAACAGATAAAGGGGGATAGAAGACACAATAAGTACCTCCCTGCCCACTATGGGTTCGAGCCTCGCTCGGCGCATAGTTGAGTCCTTGGAAAAGACTCTTTACTCACATTCTCTCACTGTACTCAGGTGTAAAATGAGTACCTGGCCGTTAACAGCGTTGTCTTTGTCCGAAAAATTGTAATATCGCCTAACAGGCGTCATGTCTCGTCCTACATGTTAAATGTTGCTGTTGACCAGGGACCCCTTGTAAAGCGCATTGAGCATGTTAAGTGGATATTGCGCTATACAAATGCTCAATTTAAAAAAAAAATTTTTTAGGAACCCCACAGATGATATTTTTTTCCTTGTAAATCATCTCTCTGTTAAGTATTATTATATTTGTTATAATTTATAATGTGAGCATTTGAGTGTATTCCTCTTAGTGGGGGCCGTGCTTCTGTCCAGATGAGACTTATTGAGGATCTCAAACTAAGTACATTGATGGTGTGCTCTTGGAGTCTACATCTGATCCCTATTTGTTCCCAGTTCGCCTTTGTCTTACTTTTTCTTGGATGCTTTAATTGTAATTCTAGAACTTTTTACTATCCCATTTTCTTCCTTTTTACTGGCACTGATATAACCTAAATGTGTTGCAAGCGCCGTAAAACCCTTAAAAACAAAACAAACAAGCGCCATAAAACCCTTTACAAACAAAGGCTTTGTATTCATTGTTGTATTGCATTGTACTCAACAGTAAGTACCCCCCCCCCCCCACTGCAGAAAGGTGAACTGATTTTTTTGGAACTACATAAGAGAAAATTGAAGAGCAAAGAAGAAAATGAAAATGAAAATAATTTTTGTGTTGAGCAGCTGATAACTCTCTCTCTCTCCCTCTCTCTCTCTCTCTCTCTCTCTCTTTCTCTCTCTCTCTCTCTCTCTCTCTCTCTCTCTCTCTCTCTCTCTCTCTCTCTCTCTCTCTCTCTCTCTATTTAAAATAACAAAACCAAAAAAAAAAAAAAACAACAAAAACTGCCCTCCTCAACATAATTTAATAGTACAAGAAACAGTTCCATTGTTTTGCGTTGGAAGACCAAAATCGTGTCTTCCTAGCAAAAATCTAAAATTATTGTTAAAACATGAAAATTAAATTTTGTGTGGCCGACCGGCCGATAACTTGCAATATCTTCTCTGACATTTTTTTCGTGTGGTTGGGGTGGGGAGGGGTGATTATTACCTTAAAAATAACCACTCCCCCCCCCCCCTCCTTTTACAAAATTTAAAAAGAAGAAAAAAAAAAAGAAAGAAAGAACAGCAACAAAAACAAACAGGCAAGCCATGAATAAATAGAAGAAAAAACTCGCCTCTTTAACATAAAGAAACAGTTCTATAAACGAAAATACAGTTTTACGCTGGGGGGCCAAAATCTTGGTCTCCCTAGCCAAACGAGCCATTTTGGCAAGGGAGACCAAGATTTTGGGCTCCCTAGCTAAAATTGACCAATATGGCTAGGCAGACCAAAATCTTGGTCTCCTTAGCCAAATTGGCCAATTTTGGCTAGGGAGACCAACATCTTGGTCTCCCTCGACACCTATTCTAATTAAATCCTTTCCTGGGAATTCCCCAATCCACGATAGAAATCTAATAATTCTACCAATGCGAGAACATAATAATTGTAACATAAATCAAAGAAGAGAGCAAATCCAAATGTAACTTCATTTATTATTATGTTACCATCCATATGACATAAGTGTTTGAAAACCATACTAACGTGAAATTAACAGCACAATTGCTTGATAGCTTATGAATGACATAGACGTCTATATTTTGTTGAAAAGAACTTTCCACCAAGTCAAAATTAGATCAAACAACCAAGTCATTGATACTCAAATGTGGGTCATTTGTGTCTATTTAAATGTAACATTGAACTGAGGGAGTGGATCCCATTTTTATCACTTTATTAGCAATCGTCCTATTTCATCTTATACATCTAATATTCCACCAATGCATATTGAATAGAGTGTTTGTTGATAAATCCCTACATGCACTCGCATGCAAATGATTGTGATTGAAAATCATAACTGTAGGCTTCCTTTGCCTTCCGAAAGCTCCTACATCCCCAGTATTTTTTTTTTTTTAAATAATGTTCTAGTAGTAGTAGGGGGTTTGGGAGGGGTGAAACTTTTCCCCCCCCCCCCTCCCAAACCCCCAGCCCCTACTAGAACATTATAAAAAAAGTTTTCCCCCTCCCAAACCCACTAATAGAACATTATATCTATATATTTTTTTAAATACTGGGGATGTAGGAGCTTTCGGAAGGCATTCCCCTTTATGTGTTAGTAATATTACATCATTTTGTACTTCTATGCTGTTAGTCAAAAGCATTATAAGGCAAACCATATCTAGTAGTACATATTAGTAGTATCTAATATTTGAAAACTAAGATGGAGTGGGTCACTGAAGTTGCAAAAATAAATAGACGTCTAAATAAATAAATAAATAAATAAAAGGAGCCAACGCGACTCGCATTTTGTTCGTAATGTCGATGTGGCGACAACGGCAGTCAGACATTATCTTTCTATACGACATTATACGGTCATCTGAGCTGGGGTTTATATTAAATATCAATACGATTAACCAATGCTACATGTTATTAGCCAAAGGATACGTTAGTCTTAACCATGCAGTAAGACGTGTAAGAAAAAGGCTTGCCGCTTGAGCGAACTCCTGTTCTAACTCTGGGCCTGTTTTGTTCTGATTTTGTGCGATGAAATCTAAGAGAATACCCTTTCGAACCACTTTTGAACCCTTATCCCATTCTTGTAAAATAGACATAACTCTCGAAATTGAGGTTTGTTGCTTTGCGGAGCCCATCGTGTGTTATACGGTGGTTTTAAACCACTCTTCAATCCCTCTACTCCAAAATTTGTTGACAAGTTGCTAGACGGCCATTCTACAGTACTGCATCAACTGAGATAGATCATTATGATTGGTTGACAGATGAAGTGTATCAACTCGTTATAAAATATGTACAAAATATCTCGGTCTTGCGCCGCGCTCTCATTTCAAGATCATTCTTCTTCTGCTTGCATAATATCTGCAAACCACCTGGGGTGTCTTGTCGCAGACTTTGGTGTGCGTTTTAGTGTTTTAGAGTGGCACAGAAGCGATTCTGTCTCTGAACATTTTAAGGTTTTCAGAGCTAACTGCATCCGTAGGCAGGCTGTTCCATTTACATTAGCGACCCGCTTTAGTTTTAATACACGAATATGAAACAAGCTACCGTGAGCATGGTCATAAAATTGTGTTATATTGTGTACGATTGCCTTATTTTCTTGAGAGACGCAATTTACAAATTCGTTAAGGCACAAAGAAATATACTGGAGCGTTAAATTTAAAAGAAAAGAAAAAGTAAATTGAATTGCCTTCGTGACTATCCATGGTGACCACCATGCTTTTAAGAATGAGAAAGTTACCGTCTTACATTTTTCATTATTCCCAGTGGCTGAACAGCGCATCATATATGTTCAGTGTTAGATCTTTTTTAGATAACGTATTTCTGAATTATTCTATGCTATAAGTCGGTCTGTCATAATGGTTAAAGACAACTGGTACTAATGTTTAGGCCTGATAACCCAACGTGTTATGGGCTCGTTGTTGTAATGGAAATACTCTCAAACCAACAAAAAAGATCGCCCATTCCAACAATGTTGAATCAAGCCTATAATTGCGTTCGGTTATCAAACCTGCAAATAAGTCCAAAAATAAAATGACTCTGATCCTGGGCGGTACGGCCTTTGCTTCGTCCCCGAAAGGTATCGAGTTCGAAAACCCACTGCGCTGTGTGGCCTTGAGCAAGTCACCTCGCCCTAGTTCAATATGCGACGCTGCACTGTGGTTGTCTCCTGGGTTATTCCAGTCTTTCCTTGGAATAGACCATAAAGACAAAGAGCTGAGTGACATCAATTTACTTCTTTCTATTGTTTCTATGCGCTTAGTTGAAATACTCGCAACATCCAAAGCCGGATATAACGTACCGACGCACAAAACTATGTGTAACTTGTCTGATTCCTAAAATTAAATGAGAGCTACTCATAAAAAATGGCAGGCCAAAAACAATAACAAAGAGCTGAGTGACGTCAATTTCATTCCTTCTATAGATAGTCTATCACCAACTTTCCATTGACAAAATTTATTGAATTAATTAAATATCGTTTTAAGTTTTGCGGTTTAAAGTGAAGTGAAAAAACTCGCAGTTCTACAAAATATAATTATAACTTAGACAGGGTCATTATACCTCATCAGTAGAGAGCATGACTTGATGAAACTAACTTTCATACTACAGTGGTTTCCATGAAGTGCCCACCCCCAGAATGTATGATCCACCTAAATACCTGCTTTTCTCATGAAACTTAAAAAAAAAAAAAAAAACCAAACAAAAAAAAAAAAGGTTGTTCTCTCGAGTGTCTGATCTTTTCGACCTAATTTCTGTATTCCTCTGCCCGCTTATGTCACCATTGATGGGCCACCATTATTTCTCTAACGATATTATGACTTCATAATTAGGGTAGTCAACGCCATAATGCTGGCGATAAAAGCTGCACCATGTTGTGTGCACTCAAAACGGGCCAGAGATTGTTCAAGAGTTGAAGCTGTAACTTTTTCTTCGGGCAGATCGTTCCATTTGTTTCTTGGAAAAAAAAAAGAAAAGAAAGCTCTGTTGCCTAATATTTTATGTTTGGCAATCAATGAATGGTATGCTGAGTCTGTCATCTGCATTTTTTGCGGCCGCAAATACCAGGCCGATCCGCAAATTTTGGCAAATTTCCCAAAATTGGCAAATTGTGGCAAATTTTGGGAAAATTGGCAAATCGCGTCGTAAATTTTGGGGGGGAAAAAAGAAGCGAAAACAAAATAACGAGAAAAAAAAGTGCGAAACTTGAGAAATGTTGCAGCTTTGCCTGGGCCCATACACTGCAATTCCCAATTTTTGTGATATTCTTCAGCATGAGTTCACGAGGTATATTGCGAAACTGGGGCCCAGTGCTGTGAGAGAGTCTGATACTGGAATTATAGATCTGACCCTATTGGGCTGTGGCAGATTATGTTCCAGCTCTCGCTGCATTGGCGTCCCGGTATGCCTTCTCATCATGCTCGTCAGCTGATGCTGAGCGAAGTTTTTCTCTTTACAATCTTGTCTTGTCTTCCAGAAGGCGTAGACTCACAGAAAACAACATCAAAGGACTAGTTTTCCTTTACTAAAATAAGTCTATCGATGCCTCTTTTTTTTGAGTAGTAAAAGAAAACTAGGCCTTTGATGGGTCTGACTGAAAGTGTACGTTTGTGTGTGTGTGTGATTGTCTGAAAGTTTGGGCGCATAAATGATTGTCTGAAAGTTTGGGCGCATAAATCGCTTTACATTGTGTAAATTAATAAATGTAGCCTCCTTAAATGTAATAAATTGTCTTTTATAATATATTTTTTCTGTATCGCGTGTTAGTTTTTACTGGAAACGCTTAGTTCTCCTCGGCAAATTTTGGTCTTTTTGGCAAATTTTAGGTCCCAATTTGGCAAAAAATGCAGATGACAGACTGAGTGTTGACAGTTGTTTTGTTCAAATTTAAAATTGCCCATGATAGTATTTTTCGATTGTTTGCGTCAACTGGCTAATGTTGCAAACCAATTCTTCTAGTAGTGTCTGACTCCCTCAGAGTCAGTGAAACGTACAATAGCAATTGCTTGCTACCCTCTGGATAGGACCCTAGTCTATTGCAAAGCAAAGTACTTTCCACCAGATCAATCAGACCCAGCCACCCAATCACTGCTACTGCTAGGTGAACAGGGAGGTCAGAAAAAATCTTGACCGTTACCAGGATCGATCTTGGTCCCTTTTCTTGTGAAGTGAGTACTCTACAAAATGAGCTAATGGAACTCCTGTTCCTTATGTTTAGTTTTACCCAGTGTCATGTATTTGTTATTCAACCGATAGCAATTACGTGTACTTTTACCTTCTCAAGAGTGCTGATGCCATCAGCTGTGAGCCGGTCCCAAACTGATCCTGTGTACTCATGGACTGGCCTTTCAATACAAGCACTTTGTATGCGGCTAATCTTGTTTTTATATTTTATATTCCTTTTCAGAAAGCCAAAGGCCTTATACTTATACGCTCTGTGATGGTTCCATCTCATGTCTTTACTGAGGGTCACTCCAAGGTATTTGGTGTGGGTGACTGACTCGTACAAGTCTCTCACGAGGAAACGTGACATTAATTATGCATGCATGTTCTGTCACTATAATTTTTGTTTACTTAGTCGTTCAGGATTATCTAACGTTAATGATGCAACATTCAGTTTCACTTGCAAAATAATATTGGACAGCCACGACTGGCTTGTGAAGTCTCCAAAAATTATATCTGTTCACTTTAGGATAAGTAAAATATCCGTAACAAGCGTCCCTTATAGGTCAGTCATCAGCTTGTAAGAGGGAATTCAAACCATATAATAGAACCTCTTCTTTTGAAAAAAATGTTGAAAATGCTATGCCCTAATAAAACATTATGAAAGTAAAAGACCATATGTAGGTCATACTTTCAAAAATCACAGCTCCCCATGTCCAAGTCTCAGATTTGAAAAGCATTAAAGAAAAAATATTGTACAATAATATGACCACTGATTGAATGTGGTTGTCAAAAGTTTAGAAACCCTCAACCAAGGCAGTTTTCTAAACAGATTAAAAGGCAGGAAAACTCATCGGCAACTCAACTTCAAACTTACTTCAAAAGATATGTTCAAACCCCCCTTCCAAGCTAACAGCTACTCTCTTAACGAGTGGAATGACTCAAGACTTTCCCAGTTTGTTTGTTTTTTTACATAGATGCCTAAGTACAATGAGAAAATGCGAGTAAATAGCCTTTAACAAGGACTCAACTTTGTGCTACCCACAGCAGGATTCGAACACCGACCTTATCCGAAGCCCAGTGTCATTCCATAAAGCCACAACACAATAATGTAATTTCACCCACTTGTATGGACAATAAAATAAAATTTAAAAAACAAGGGAGAAAAATACATTTCTTGACTTTTTTTTATTTTGGGTATTTACAGTATGAATGATTGGTTCATAACAAAAACATGAAATAATTGAAAACTTAGTAATCAGTGGCTTGGTAATGTTCTTCATCTATTGTTGAATACACATGGCCTTCACAACTCAAAAATTCAACTGTATCTCTGTGAACAGAATAGAAAATTGCAATTATAAGTAAAAATAGAGAGCTCTAAAGACCCAAGTACAATACTCACTAGATTTCAACACTCTGCAATACGGCATGCTGGAGCTGGGTGACTAAATTTTATCAATGGATGTTGTGCGTTTAGGTAAAATACTCTGTGAAAGTGGTTAAGTAGTTGTGGTAAGGATGATGATAGGTGATAGTTGTAGTAGTATTGGTAGGCATGATGATGTGGTGTTGCAGCAGTAGTGGTGCTACGGATGATGATGTGGTGGTAGTTGTAATAGTAGTAGTCTTGGTAGAGATGATTTGGAGGTGGTTGTAGTAATATTGGTGGTAAAGATGATGATGTGGTGGTTGTAGTAGTGATGGTAGGGATGATGATATGGTGGTGGTTGAAATAGATGTGGTGGTAGTTGTAGTAGTGATGGTATGGATGATGATGTTGTGGTGGTTGTAGGGTTAGTGATGTGGTGGTCGTTAGGGTGATGATTTGGTGGTGGTTATAGGGATGATGATGTGGCAGTAGTTTTAGTGGCGGCGGTAGGAATGAAGATGTGGTGGTGGTTGTAATAGTAGTGATGGTGGTAGGGATGTTGATGCATACCTGCCAACCCATAGTGAAAAAAAAATAGGATACTTCTTAAAAAAATAGGAATCTAGGGAAAAAAATAGGGGTAAGCAATGTTAAGAGGAAAAAACAAACAAAACAAGCTTATCCTAGGCGTGGCGGCGCAAGCATCTATTAACAATTGTTGAGGTGAACTGGCTGACAAATGGTATGAGGTATGAATGTGCCAAGGTGAGGTCTGAATAATTATGTGTAATTGTAAATGACAATCAATCCTTTCCTTCAGTCAGGGAGAAAACAAAACTGATTCTATAAATCATAAAATAATACAGGCAAGCAGGTGGCTTCCACTGATATAAAAAAAAATTTAAAAAAATTGTGAAAATTAATTTTAAAATCTGAGGTTCCCAAAATCCGCCGGGGAGGTAAAATAAAGAAAAAATCGGGGTAAATCCAATTTTATCAGGGTACTTGGTAGGTATGCTGACGTAGAGGTTGTGGTGAGTGTTTTTTATATTCAAAATAAAAAAATTAAAAATTTGATAAAGGAGGAATTGTGATGGGGATGGGCGGAGATAAACCACCATTTAGGCGGAAGATTCTCAGCCCTGAAGACTATATATATGAAAAAAAAAGAAAATAATGATGGAGTAAGATGAAATGACAAACCCCTTGTCATTTCTTATTCAATCAAATGGTAAATACACACCTGATAGCTTTAGGAGCTGCTGAACGAAGATTTTGACATATCTCATCGATGCTACACCCTTGCTCTGAGTGGTTGCTCTTGATAATATTGTAAATCTTTAAAGAGATGTAAAAAATAATTGCGGTTGTTTGTATACTTTAATAATAAATAGGTAAAAAATTTAAAAAAAAAATAAAAACAGTTGTCAGAAAGAATATAATGAGCTACAATTCATTAACTTCACTTCAGTTAAAAATTAAAAACTAAAAAGAAGACAATGAGTTTCAAAATCATGGCAGTTATAAGCTTTTTAAAATTTTGAAAAAGTTAAAAGTGTAAAAAGTTAAAATTTTGCTCACATTTTTTTGAACCATTGAGAAGCTATATCTATTATTCTGTTGATGTTACATCATCAGTTTTTTGTATGTTTGTTTTTATTTATTTATTCATCCATAGAAACTGATATGCAAGCAAATGCTTTCCTTAGTTTTTCAAAATAATTTAGTATTGGAGTGTTTGTTGACTAAGGGAAAACTGGAAACGTCCATATCATATGCCTTTGTTAATTAAACTGAAGCTTCCATTCAATTTAATTATTGTAATTAAAATGGCCAATTGGAAAACTAATATCTTTAGATACACCATAGTGCTAATTACCTGAGTTTGCAATGGGGTTAGTCCCGAGTTTTGGCCTGCGTTTCCTGTATCCATTCCTTCGATGCCCTTGGAATGTGAGGAGGCAATTGGGGCAATCTGTAAATTGTAAATCAGCAAAACTTTCAATTCATAGACACCAATGAAAAATAAGACACAAAGGGACTAATTCAAGTCAAGAATAGGAATTACAACACAGCAACAAACCATCTGTGTGTCTAACACGAGACCCTGCAAAATGTCACACAGATGCAAACATGATATCCTTCCTGAAGGAGACAGGGCCCATATACAACCCCATTTAATCACAGAAACAATTTACAAGAAAAATAAATCATCTCCCACATTTCAGTATCCAGCAAATGATCTCAGTCAGTAGCAATGACTATCCCGCACAAATCTTTGGGCCTCTTTTTCGCTCACGAAGTGCCCGAATTCCCGACAAAATATGGGACGAAGCTGTTTCGTATATGCTATCTTTAAAAATTAATTACGACGCTTTTTATCGATGAATATGACTGAAAGTTGGCACACAGTTAGAAAAAAGGTCATTTTAAATTATGTCAAGCGACAAAACTCGTGCGATTACCAGAAGACCGTTCAAAATAGATTTTTACTCTTTGGAGTAAAATATTTCTAAAACTACCGGGCGTGTAGGTTTTGTCGCTGACAAGGTAATACATGAACATTTCTTCTTTTTGGTTGTAAAATTTCATATGAATATGATGAGTACTTTTCCCGTATTTTACAAAACACCATCCTAATTTGCTTTTCATTCGTAAAAGACAAAGCCATTTTGCCCCCCTACAGCCCGAATCACAAGTTCAAAACGATTTGGCACCAAACTCTGCAGCTGAGCGGGTCGTGGCAAAGCGCTTTCTGATTGGTTGACCTCGTTTTAAAGTTCACGACTAGTCAAAATGTCTGCGCGGTCTAACTGGCAGAGGGGTGTTTATCGTCTGCCATTGCGTTTGGGTTCAATAAACAGCTGATAATTTGACTGTTTAATTTAAAAGAATTTAATAAATTATAATGTTAAAAGTTTTCGATTGCAATATGATCTACAGTCTCAGCATGGGTTTAATTATTGTGTTCCAAGTCAGTAACCTTTGTCCTCTTGTCCAATTTCTCTTTCTCTTTTCCTTCTATATTTCTTTCGTTTATGTACGCAATCTCTCCCCCCCCCCCCCCTCTCTCTCTCTCTCTCTCTCTGTGTGTGTGTGTGTGTTATATACTCATTTCTTAATATATTTCTCTGTGTGTGTGTGTGTGTGTTATACTAATTTCTCTCTCTGTGTGTGTGTGTGTGTGTTATATACCATCCAGCTCTAAAATTATATAAGTTAGAACTCTTCTAATGTTTTCAGCATATTCTCTATCAAATTTACCCTAAAATTGCCAAATTTCAATCTTTTAATCCACTTATAACGCAAGATACAACTAAAGGTCGAAAAAAAATATTTAAAAATGCTGAAAAAGCGTCCCATATTTTCGCGTTTTTTACCTCTTTGCGGGTCATCCAAATAAATGGCACCTTTGAAACTGCTTGTTTATTTATGAATGGATTTTCAAAATTCAAAAACATTTTTACTCAGTGGAGATAGACAAAAATTTTCCTCAAAAAGAGAAAAAAACATTTTTTCATAGTCATTGCTACAGTCAGTGCTTGAGCAAAACCATGTCTTATTAGTCCAGGACAAGGACACAAAACCACAATGGATGATACAGCATAAATAAAAGAGGTGTAATCTAATTGTAAGTCATTTATTTTATCTCTGATAACGACATTTTCGACATTTCAAATATGCAAGTCTGGCTGAAAAAAAATAAAAATTTTTTATACAGAAACGAAAATCCACACGAGTTTCTTGAATCAGGATGGTAATGGCAATTTGTCAATTAGGATGAAAACTTAATGGTCAATCAGTCAAAAAGACATCATACCATAGCTGATAGTCTGGCATCTTTAAAGGTTTTGTTAATGCTAAAAAGCACAATACCAGCAGATAGCTCTTTCCACAGACCAAGCATATTCAAGGGAGACAAACAAAAAAAAAAAAGTGAAGAGTGCTGTACAAATTAAATAGGGAAAATTAAATATTTCTAACCAAACTGCCATGTATTTTATTTGATTTAACCAGGCCAGATTTGTCATAAATTTCACACACTAATCTATAACAATCCTGGCCAAAGAGTGAAACAAACAAATATTTGATGGATTATATTATGACCCCTAACCTGATTCTGTTGTTCACCACTCTTAGCAGCAGCATGTATCACTTCCAGTAAATGACAGGATAGTTCATTCATATCTGTAAGAGCATTGATTTTATGAATATTAACACTTCGTTTCCCTCCAAATGATCGGACACGGCCATTGACACGGACATATGTATTGATAGGAATGACAGTGGAGGACTCTGTCATTGCATCATCTTGCTCACCATCCTGGAAAAATAAGGAAGGATAAAATTGTTCATGAAAGGTGTTTGTTTGTTTTTAACAGCACTTTCAACACCATTTAAGCGCCCTGTGAATGAGAGGATTTGTATTAATTTAGAAGAAAGAGAAGAAAAACGACAATCACTGGTAATCCTAGATTTAATGAGTTTGAATCCAATTGGAAAAATGAATGAGTAATGATAATGATACCCACTAATTTCAAAATCAAACGAACTGATCTCATAGCTGCCAACTTTTCAAAATGCAAAAACTTATTATTATACGCGGTGCGGCGTGGATGCCCAATTCATGTCTTAAAATGGCATATTTATTAATGTACTTAAGTACTAGAATGGTCAGAACTGTAATACTAAGAGAAGCTTACCTTTATCATCATACTGGGTAGGCATAAGTGATGGGGAGGTGGTGTATGGCGAAAATTTTCTCCCAAGATAATTTTTATCAGATTTTCTTCTTCTTTTTTTTTTTTCTGGATTGGCCAAATCGTACTAAGTACGATTTTATCGTACTGGTTGGCAGCTATGTGATCTATGATATTTAATTGAGACTATTGGAAGTCTAATTCTGAATGGGGAACAAATGAATAGAATCCCGTGACTCGTCAGGCTTTAACGTGTGTGCACAGAAAAACAGAACAATTGATACCAGAAGGGAAAATCCCAATCTAATCTATAATAGTTAATCCTTAGTGGGTGGGCATGTTCCCCATTCGGAATTGGACTCCCAAGAGTCTCAATTACTCATCACAGGTTAGTTCGTTTAATTTTGAAACTCCATCTCGTATACCAATTCCGAATTGGGAACAATTGAATATATAAAGTTTGTTAAACTCACTCAAAGATCTACAAAGTGCAGGTTTTGAATCTTAAGTGGTTTGTGGTAAAATCTTTGAAAAGTCGATTCTGTTGACCAATTGACCGTTTTGATGATAACATCAATTTGAACCCCTTTTTGGGCCGCTTTGTTAATTAAAGTTGATCGTGTAGAGTGAGGTTTAAAGATTTGTGTATTAATACCTGCTAAGCACATGGTATTTTTGGTCCAACTACGTAATGTATCCCTAAAAATTGCATCATGAGGAGAGGATATTTGGAAAAAGAGTTGTTGAGATTTTCTTATTCATCTAGTTCTCTGAATGTATTCTTTGAGCAAAGTTTCCGATCCGGAGGAAAAGCTTTCACCATCAAAGTTGATAAATGGCTAAAGGAGTCGATGTCTTAAGAAGACTATGGATATTGAAATTTATTTTGCTCATTTTGACCAAACCTGCAAATCCTTCACATTCCAAAAACGGAATCAGAACCTCAGAAAATAATAATTTGTAATTTTACTCATCACAATCACCACACCGCTCTGGTCGACGCCTTTCATGACATGAAAGCAAAACTGTAGTCCCATTTTTATTCCAGGAGCTGCACTGCAACCACCATCATCTTTATCATCACATTCACCATTACCTCAACCACCACCTTCCTATCATCATCACATCAGCACCACCACCAACTACAAATTTATTATAATCGTAACTATCACTATCACCACCACCAAGACCACTACACTACAGCATTATTATCACCCCCTCCCCCTATCATTATCATTACTTTTGAAAATAAGAATTTAACAGGAAATGGCGGAAAGGAAGAGTGAAATTTAGAATGATCCCACAAAAACCGAAGAGTTGGCAAGTATGGCTTTGACTCATAACTTAGATATTTTTTTTTCAAAATGCAATTTTAGCAGTTATTGGGATATTTTTTTAAACCTATAAATTACACTTAATCTTATTATATTATATGGATATTGATAAAATATCCAAAATTGCACATTTTTCAAGAGTCCGTTAAATTTGCTTCCTTGTGACTCATGGCCCAAAGGTAACTTTTTTTTTCCATTGTGAAAATGAGTTTTCTGATCATCTAATAAACAATTTTTCCCCCAATAAAATATTGTATTTTTTTTCACTTTCACTTGATTTTCAGTAGTTTCAATGATTGCCCAGCATAATGTTTCAACACCATGTCACACATTGCATAGTCTCACAGCTTTAGATAAGAAAATGATCATGGTCATTCTCTCAACACTATGGCCATCGTTTCTTTTTGTAAATCAGAGCAAAAAGGTTGACAAGTGTTTAGCCAAACTTAAAATGTCAAGTAAATTCAAAAAATTTTTAATTAAATGTTTAAAAGTTGTCTGTTGAGTTTATTGATGGCTCTTGGTGGAAACTCTGGCAGACACTGCTTTAGACCTAGGAGTGAAAGACACATGTGTTGCATCATGTTTTTGCAATATAATCATTAATTCTTTCATGCATATTACAAAAACAATCAGAATTTATTAATGTAGTTTTATTAACTCTGCACAACAACATGGTAGGTACTTATTATGATATAGCTAATTAAGAATCACCAAAGTTCAGACCCTTTATTTTAAAATATACCCGATATATACTATATTTTAAAATACGCCTGATTATATATCATCATGGCCAAGAGTGGCACTCATATTTGACAAGTCACCACATCAGTCCAATTAATCTCATTTTATCCAAAGTTCACTGTATTGCATCTTTTACTGAAACCTTAACATAGAAAAGAGAGTATCATATAAATAATCAGTCACTTACATCCCTTGCATTGAAATGCTTGGCTTCAATGGGAGGACCAGTCATATCATCAATAGTATAATCAATCCGAGTGGATGAAGAATTGACAGACTTGATCACACCAACAAAAGTTATCTGAAAATAGGAAAAAATCAGAGGTGACCAGAGTTGTCTAAGTTAATATTCAACTGATTCATTATTATTTTATCTCTTTCATGCAACATATAAAACAATCCTGATTCACTGTCCCGCCAGCAGTGATTGGATCTGGTGATAAAACTATGTGCAGACCTAAATATTCTGAATTAGCCTGAACTTATTTCAAACTCAAATTTGCTTTATACACCACTCTCAATAGCTTTTAGGCCAGCAGAATGCTCAACAAAACCACTTTGAAATTGAGGCAAACAGAACTCAAAATTAGGATTTCAAAAGAAATGCCAACGGTGAATCCGAAAATATAAAATCAATTGTAAAAATGTCCCAGATAGCTCCGTTGGTAGAGCACTCGCTTTACACACAAAGGGACTGAGATCGATTCCGGGCGCAGTCGAGATTCTTTCTGATCCCCCTGTCTACCCAGCAGTGAATGAGTAGCTGGGTCTGTTAGATCTGGTGGACAGTACTTTGCAATAGACAAGCATTCTATTCAAAGGGAGCAAGAAATTTCTATTGTCCATGTCATGCTAAAGAAACTGGGATAAACTCCGGGTCCATGGGCCAAATGACTCTGAAGGACTACATGCTTAGTGGATCCAAAGGATGGACAATGGGCCACACTAAAATAGCATAGTCAGAGCGGAGTGTTCAGCTATTTTAAGATTTTTTTTTAAAGGGACAGAAGAGTGTTGGCGGATTGATTGTTAACCCTCTCGTGTTCAGATTCTTTTTGGGGGAGTAGATAATGAGTTCCCTATATGGCCATGTCAATCATGTAGACATCCTTTGATGATATAAGCCTTCTCTTTGACTTTGATATCTGCAGTCGCCTTTCCGTTTTCTACGGTCGCTCATGGCTAAACTCCGCCCAGAAACGATTTCATAGGTCCGTCCATCACCAAATATCAAACTTTTGTTCTCGTGAGTTCTTAAGTTTTTTGACCGAAGAATGATTGGCTACTGAGCATCTTGACCCTTCAACAATTGGTCGTTCTGGCAGCTCACGTGTCAACAGCCGTCAACAATGAATTGAATCATCGTTGAGGCAGTGGAAGACGGCCATGGAATAGTTGCGTATCGCCACGTTGATGAATATATTATCCAGGCACGGTTGATAGGTAAAAAAGCCAAATTATGTTCTAGTTACATTTGAAACAAACAAAGTATATCACTGATCTCGTCTCTTTGAGATATAAAGAATGATATAAAAATCAAGAAAATCAACCGATAAATAAAAAAGTTGCTAAAAAAAGCTAAAATAAACAAAAGCAATTTTTAAAATCAAATTTATTCGTAAAACAGTTGGTTTTCAACCGATTTTTATGAAACAAAGACCAATGTACTTCTTTTTTCAAGCTTATTTCAGCAATGTGACTTTCAAATTCCTCAGAATTATATTTTTTACTTTTAGATTTTAGCTTTTACTCAATAAGGTGTTATATTCCTTGCATAACAATAGCGTAATACATCGACAGGGAGAAGCGTCTTTGTTTCGACCAGCTGGATAGATAGCCTGTGATTGGTCAAAGACTTTGAGACGCTTGATTCACAATTCTACACGACTGGACGGTGGCGGTCTATCAAAGAGGTGTAACAAATTTATTAACTGACTATTTTTCTTGGTGCTAAAATTACAAAGTAATAATTTCGCATCACAAAAAATAACTCTGAAGTTCCTCTCTCTTTATTACAATAAAATTGATACCTCGAATGACAAAATCGACCCACAAATAAGGGAGTTATAAATTATTCATATTTTTTAAAGTTTACAATAATTGTCTTCAAAGTCAATTTTCATCACCAAAGTCGTAATTTTTTACCGATTTTTACCAAACAAAGTGCAATGTCAATGATTTTCACTCGCAAATAAAATAGGATCCAAATCGCAATTTCTGAAACATAATTTCTTTTCGGTCGGCAAATTTATAAAAATCAAAGCTGAAAACACCCTGCAGCAGTGACAGAGCCTGTCATTTCCTTCACAACGATTGGATTTTACTTACTGAGGCCAGTCTTGACTACCCCACCCATGAATATTATGCCGTTGTCGGTTTTTGTCGGGTTGAATCTTAAAGAGTTAACCAATACTGGTAAGTCGGAATTCCACATATAATCTGAGGATTTTAATTACTTATTACTTATATGCATATTTTTTGTTACAATATATTTTTTTTAATTACTCACTTGGGACAGCTCAAGGTTGCCAGATACAAAAACGTCATCATCTTGTTTAGCTGTTAAAATTTGTGCAATGGTTACTGGGACGATGTTGTTGCTTCTTTTCACACTTCTCTGTCAGTAAAAAAAAAAAAGAAAAAAATTAACAGCCAAAATTATTTTACTCAAAACTGAACTTAACACCTGACCACTGTTTTTGATAATAAATATTGAGAAAAACATTCTCTGTGTTTCACTTCAATAAACTGCCCTTGTATAATATACCATGGAAAAAGAAAATATTACGGTTTACAGGCAAATGACACAAGCCATTTCAAACTGTTCCATATTTGATAGGAAAAAAACAAAAAAAAACACAGATAAAAACAAAACAACAATGTCTTCTTTTAGAAGAAAAATACACAAAAACAACAACAAAAATTAAACATAAATAGCGATTTACTCCGCAATAACACACAGTAAAATTCAAAGTCCTTTACATCACCAATCAGAGAATATAATCATATAAGTGGTTTCATGGTGAAAAGAGAATATTATAACTGACCGACTGAAGTACACCCTCCCCCTTCCATCAGAAAAATTATCAAAATTATATAATTCAAAATGAGGTATTCTAATTCTAAATTTGATGATGATGATGCTACTAAATGATAAAGAACTTATTAATAAAATTAATTTAATACAGAGACGACAACTTTAAATTTGGCTCACAGAGATTTCAGACACCATTCAAAGGAAGTGATGATGACATTGTGGCGGTGGTTGTAGTAGTAGTGGTAGTGATAATGTTGTGGTGTTGGTGGTTGTAGTAGTTGTAGTGATGATGATATGGTGGTGGTGGTAGTAGAGGTAGTGATGATGGTGGTTGCAGTAGTAGTGGTAATGATGATATGCTGGTTGTAGTAGTAGCGGTAGTGATGATGATGTTGTGGTGGTGGTGGTAGTAGTAGTAGAGGTAGTGATTGTAGTAGTAGTGATAGTGATGATGATGTGGTGGTGGTGGTTGTAGTAGCAGTGGTAATGATGATGGTGTGGTAGTGGTGGTTGTTGTGGTAGTAGAGGTAGTGATGACGACGTGGTGGTTGTGGTGGTCGTAGTGATGATAATGTCGTAGAAGTTAGTAGTAGTGGTCGTGATGGTTGTAGTAGTAGCGCTAGTGATGATAATGTGGTGGTTGGAGGGTGGAGCGGGGTATCTTTGTCTTTGAAACAATTTGACCTCACCCGAATTTGACGGAAATTACCTGTAACCCAGAATTTTTTCCGGTGAAACCAGAGTTTTGGCATCACTGTTTAATATCTTTAAATCATGAAAAAAATAGTTAAATCATCACTATCATTAAAAACAATTATATACTAATAATGCTTATATGGTGGTGATTGTAATCGCGGCAGTAATGATGATTATATATGGTTGTGGTAGTAGTGATGAAGATGTAGTGGTTGTGGTAATCGAAGGAAGCAGTGATGATGTGATAGTGGTGCATAGCAGAGGCAGTAGTGATGATGATGATGATTTTGACGACGATGTGGTGGTGGTGGCTGTGGAAGTGAAAATGGGCATTGGTGATAGAAATCAAAATTGGAAAATAGTAGGTTTGAAATGGGAATCAATGTGAAATTCCCATCTATGACTATGATGAAACATTAACATAGATATGGATTATGGTAAAATCATTTTAAATAAAAATTTATGTGAAGTCATAATTCAAGAAAAACGTCATATTTTTAGGGGAATAAAATTACAAAAACGGGAAACTATACTTATACAAACCTACTGCTATAATTCTAGGAGAAAAAAACAAAGGAAAAAAGAAAAAAAAAAACAACCCTTCTAACCTTTTTGTCGTCTGCCTGAGGCGTGTTAAAACCACCTCCCTGGCCAAATCCAGATTGATCGAAGTCTGAAAGAGAAAATAATGAAAAATGTAAGCTGCCCATGCCCAGAGCATCCTGTCCATTTTAACAATATTCGCAGCACTAAGTAACTATACTACCCCACCCACTCCTACTCCTAATCTAATACTAATACTACTAAATTACTAAACTAACGCGCATAGTAATTTCGAATCACAACTTTCTTATGGGCTTTCTTAACTTAATGACTGCTCACTAAAGACTGAACTAAACTGCCGGGTAGTGTAGTAAACGATATAAATATAATGTAAATATATGAATGTAATTTAACCCAGTAACACTAATTAACACACAGACAATGGACAATGACTATCTAGAGAGGTGGGCATTTGGCCAACCAACCTCCGCTGCACGTCCAACTCGCCTTGAGCATGCATTCACATAAAATATAAAGATTTTTTTAAAAAACCTACCTCTGTTTCAAAAACTAGCATCTTTCACCTTTCTAAGAAACATTTTGATTTTTCAGAACTTTAGTTCGTTAAAAAATACCGGCCAATCTGACCCGTTGAGTCGAATGAAAACGAAATTTTGTTGTTTACACGGTTCAAAGGAAATGCCGTAAATAAGCTTTCATGGACTTCCTGTGTTGTTTTTACAGTGTCACGTGACCGTTTTGAGAAATTTGTCGTCTGCTACAAATAATTAGACCGATAGGGGGTAGATATTTTCGTTGGAGCAGAGAAAAAGTGAGTATTATTTCTTGGACTTGTAGAGAGGCCTAGGGTCCACCAGCAGTCAAGTTGATTGAATAAAAGAAAAAAAGGCCTATTTACTGCACTAATGCACCAAATTGCATACCTATCTATGGACACTTTGTTCCGTATCTTTTTCCCAATAAACTTTTTTAAAAACCTGGGGCCAGGGTTGCTAGTTTGGCCTCCTGGTGGCCAAATTTGAGAAATTTGGCCTTTTCCCAAGCCATTTGGCCTCCCAAAATTTGGTTTGGCCACTTGGCCTCCTGTAACCAACTTTTTGGCTTCCTCTGACTTTCCCCGTTATATCGTTTTACTCTGGTACCGGTAAAACTTATTTTATTTGGCAATCTAAATATCTAAATGCAACACGTGCTAACGCCACAGATTGCATTTGCTAATGCTTCTATATATACGAATTTTCCTTATCCTATCTAAATTGTTTAACAAATCTAAAGAGTTTTCGCGAGGCTAAGGTGGGTTTGGTGGTATTTGGGCTCCTGCCGAGGAATCTGGCCTCTTGCTATAGCTAGTTTGGTCTCTTACTCAAAAATGATCTGGCAACCCTGCCTGGCTAGGCGGTACCTTGATAACAGAAACGATACCCACACGATTTCGCGAGGAATTAATCATGAAAACAATTAGGATATAATTTCAACACAACTTTTGAAATTCATCAAGGATTGTCCATTACCGAATGTTTTTTGATAGAAAACAAATGCATCTTCAAATCTAAACTGCTTTTGACGGTAAGCGGTAAGTTTTTTATTTATTTTTCGGTCCAAACGAATGATTTATCCTGGTATAGAAGCTAAGTATTGGTAACACCGGCCCACCTCTCTATCTACTATCTGACTATCTATGACCCCAGTCCAGCCCAAGTGTACTTGTAATATAATAATACATTCTAAAATTTGAAATGAAATCGATGAATGGTAGCCTACCTTGATTATTCCACATTTTGCAATGCTGTGAGACAACAGATTGTCCTTCTGCGCGTTCTTGTATAAAATAAAACGTCAGTCAGTTCGACTTTGCTGACCTGTCAGTCTTTGTGAACAATCAATATCAATAACTCGGCAATTAACAAATGCTTCTATCGAAATAAAATTCAATTTAATCAATAGAGTCGATGCATAACCAATACTTCAAAGATCAAAGACTTTTTCAGTTGTTAGATTGAAGGGAAAAAAATATGATGAATTTACAGTTTGTAGCTAGTTATCGCCAGTTGAAAGGGCGGGAGTAGAAAATAAACAATTTCCGAGTAACCTCCCTTCCTTCAGTTCTTTCCACAGAAGTCGTACTTCGCAATTTATAAACTTTTACAGTAGACGCAACGATATGGATAGACGTCTAATTTTAGAGGAGGCAAAATATTCGTATTAAGTTAGTTAACCCCAAAAGTCAGCAGACGACGTAGTTGATGACGAGGTGTGACAAATAAATGCTAACATTTTAAAACAAAAACAGGCCATTTTATCTATGGAGACCAAATACATGCATACATACATACATGATACATACCGCTGCATACATGCATGCATAGATACATACATGTATATCTATGATACATACACACATACATACATGCATACCACTACATACATACATGAACAAGCATACATATAATATATATGACATACCTTAGCAGGAAAATAAGTCAAATCGATACATAACGTTTGGCGGCTAATCAAAAAGTCAGAGGTTCGATCCCCAGTCGGGGCAGGCTGATTTTTATTTATGGTTTATTTATTTTTTTATTATTTTTTTTAGGGGGGGGGGGGTGTTTCTTTTCTTATCTGTTTTGTTTGGCACTCTTACACACCTTTTCAGATTTTTATTTTACACCAGTGCCTGCTTCTTTATTGGTTACTTTGATATTTTCATCAGAAGAAATGATAGAGTTCTTTACACATTATTTTGTTGAACGATTTGAGGTCGGTACATCAGTCAGTTGTGAATTTGTTGTGAGTGTGCGAGTGTGTTTGTGCGTGTGCGTGCATGTGTGTATTGAGAGAATTGGGGGAGAGGTTCTTAACGTCCAAAGTTGTATGCAGATGACAGTAGCCGTCTTTGATTTCTACCACAAGAGTAGGCTAGGTCATCCGAGCTCACATTCCAATGGCTATGTCAAAGGACAACGTTATAGGTACTCGAGTTCAGGGGTACGAAAATTACGCTAGGTATTCAGTGACAGTTCAAGAGAAAAAAAATGACGTCATGCCGCCATGTTCCGAAAGGTAGGATGAGGTTGTGGCGGAATCCGGAAAAACACTCCTAAATGAACTTTCTGTGTTTTCATTATTTCAATACAAACCGGTTGTGCATTCAGTAGAATGGATTGTGCTTAAATTCTGGATGAGACAATTGTGAAAGACTGTTATATCTGTATCTTGCAATTTTTCAATGGATTAAAACTTCGAGTTGAATAAAGGAAGTTGAAAATACCATCTAACGAAGCAAGTGGAAGTTCAGACTTCAGAACGTCAAAGAAGTAAAAGTAAAAGTGACAACAAAGTAGTCTATAGTAAGTTTTAAGAGATTGCTCGGAAGTTTTCTCACTTGTTAATAGTTAATGATCTCGAGAATAATATCTAGGCTGAATTAATGTTAAAAAGTTTATCCATACCATCCCTCTTACTCTTACTCTTTACTTTAAAATGTTCTCTACTCCTGGACGACACATCCTGCCTGAACTGAACCTGTTGCTTTGCTCAGGCTCATCCTCGTTCATTTTTTGGACATGACATGAACATCATGAGCAGTTTGGGTCTCAGTCCCAGCCCACAGAATGTGAGAAAAAAAGGCAGCTTACCTGAGCTATTTCCTTTACTTTTACTTTTTACCTCCTTTTGATCTAGATTCAAATGGTTCTGATCACTGATGGCTGTCATTATTCCCAGACGCCTGTCTGGGGATAATAAAAATTCGTTATCCCCAGACAGGTGTCTGGGGATAACAAAAATTGGTTGTCCCCAGACACCTGTCTGGGGATACTATCCCCAGACGCATGTAGCAAGTGGGCAGAAAGATTTTATGCAAAATGCCAAACTAGGCGTGAAAAATACCAAATATTCTGGAAAAAATACTAGTGGTTGTGTCCCAAAACAGTTAATATATCAAGTGATATTTAACACAAGATGAAAGTGAATAGTGATCAAATGTCAAATCCAGCTCTTTTAAAAAAAATATTTTAAAGCAAGTGGATCAATGAAATTTCTTTTGTTACTTTGACCTGAAAACGTCAAACTGGCAATTCGACTTTTTATTTTCAACCAGGAAGAAAGTTGTTAATCATCAAATCTGTTCATAGTCCACCAACCATTTAAATTTTCATTACATACCTACCTGTTAACTTTATTGATCATCTCTTGTTACTATAATTTGCTCATTCTGGCCACAATTTTGGGGACGACCGGGAATAATTTTTATGTCGCGGACGAATTCCTAGGCCATGGTGTTGTTCGCCCCAAAGCCCAAAACCCACACCTGTTATTTTCCTGTCTGCTTCGCACAAGACAATACAATTTAGTATCACACGTCCACAAAACTAGATCCAACAACATATTTTTATTCGAATCAGAGATGAAAATAAGTACCAAAACAAGGAAGCAAAAATAGTGGAAATATGTTTAGCTCATATATGAATTTAAAATATTCCGATAGCGGTGTGGATAGGCAGCTCAGTGGGTTAGGCCACCTTTCATTTACTCCTTTTAGCTGCACAGATTCGACCCAGTCGCGACCCGCCCCCCCCCCCCCCCCCACCCCCCCCCCCCCCCCCACACACACCATTTTTTTTTTTACTTTTTCTTTCTTTCTTCCCAATTGATTTTCATTGTTTTCACTTTTGTTCCGAGTTCCGAGCAAGAGTTTTTTTTTAATTTCTCCGATAATATTATTTCATTATTTAATTTGCTCTAGATCTATTATTGTTTTTGTTTTTTTGTTTTGGTCAAATAATAATAATAATAATAATAATAATAATAATAATAATAATAATAATAGTAATAATAATAATAATAATTGTAATATTTGTTATTATTATTACTATTACCATCATAATCATTATTATATTATTATCAATAATAATATTATTTTTATTATTAATACTCTTATCATCATACTATTATTATTATTATTATTATTATTATTATTATTATTATTATTATTGTTATTATTTATTATTATTATTTTATTATTATTATTATTATTATTATAATTGTTATTATTATATATTATTATTATTATTATTATTATTATTATTATTATATATTGTTAACACTATTCCCTGCTCCGAGGGAAATCTCTCTTTTTCTTTTTTTTTTTATATTTTGACCTAAACCTTAGAGTTTTTTGTTTGCTAAACCTTTATGTAAATGTTTCGTTTCTGAGCATGAATTTCTTAAATTGTTTTTATTTTTAAAACAATTATTTTTTTTTTTCTCCTCTATCTGACCATTTGGTCGCTCTCTGAATAATTCTGTTTGTTTGCTTTTTAATTATTTATTCTTTTTAGACACTATTTGAGATCGGAGTGGGGACGAATATATTTGCTAGAAAACAAGAGAGAGAGAGAGAGAGAGAGAGAGAGAGAGAGAGAGAGAGTTTAATAATAAAAAAAAAGAGGTGGGGGAGGATGGATGGGACATTTATCCCTTTCAACGTTCTGTAAAAAGAAGACGGAATTTTAAAAAAAAAAAAAAAAAAAGTGACGTTACCAGGATTTGAACCCACAACGTCGATTATGGTCAAACTTCCAGGGCAGACGACTAAACCATTCGGCCATGACACCCACTTCGAAGTCGACGCATATTGTGTATATGTAGTAACAACTAATTTTAATGTTGGTTAATTTTATGTTTTTATAGATATTTTATTAACTTTCCTTATTTCTATGTGCATCTGGAAACATTCCATGTTCTGGAATGTGGATAATTGTTTAAAAGAGCGGAGTTTCAAATATGCGTCTGGGGATAATGAAAATTCCTTATCCCCAGACAGGTGTCACTGATAGCCTACCTAACTTGTCACTTTCAGAAAGACGTAGCCCTGCCCAGCAGTCCAGCAGACTAATTTTACCGATGTTTTGGTAATCTTTAAGGCTCCCAATCCTTAAATTTCAGGGATGTTTCTCGTCACTTGAAAGAAGTTGAAATGTCATTCATATAATCGTCACCAATTACAATTACAAGTGAACTTTTCAACTATAAATTATAATTATTGTATAATGAAAAGAATGCACCAAAAAATCTCTGTCGTATGATATAGACATAGAGGAGAGGAAACAACGGTGTTGTTAGATTTGAACTCAGTTAAAATTAATGATGATTAAAAACAGAGTGTAACTAATTATTGATTGAAATGCATATTGTGATGAATTAACTTAAAGGGGGAAGGCATGGAATTTGAAATAATAAAGAACATTTCATCATAGTTATAGTCATACGAATATTATATGGTACTTTCACTTAATGTGAACCTAGTTCATATGGGAGACATTCCATTTGCTAGTGCCACTTTAATGCCTATTTGCAAATAGGCTATACAGTTGTTTTTTTTTATTATTGACACATTTCAGGTTTCAATGACTTGAGAGCAATGTAGGATTTCATCAAACATTTTTTTTTGCCATATATGTGCAAAATATAGTATTCAAGTTTTGGGTGATATAAGTTTTAACACTGTGCGTCCTTTAGTCGCTGAGTTATAACGTCATCATTAGTAAAGGGTAATTTTGACATCAATCCTGATTTATTTTGACTTTGTCCGACATGATTCCGGAAAATTTATTTTATTTTACATGTCAAACTATGGATATCAATCTGGAACATTGCCTTGTCACTGTAAAATTCTTTTGTATATGATGTCAGCTTAAGACAAAAATAAGAGAAACGTTTGCTCAGTCACATTACTAATGCTGCAAAAGACATGGGAAGATCTGGAGAGATGCTTGCGGCTTGTCATTCCAAAATGTGGTGGTCATGTGGAGCTTTAGATTGGACAATTGCGCAAACACACGATCACAAGTAAGATATCAGTAAAAACTTTAATAAATTGGGATTAATATGTTGAAAACCAAATTGATTTCATTGCGTGCAGCTGTTCTTGAACTGTTCAAACCTGAAATGTGTCAATGATTGAAAACAAACACACTGTAAATTATGATAAATTTAAAAACGACCATTTCTACTCATGGCATCATAACTCAGCTACCAAAGGATGCACAGTGTTAAAACTTATTGCAATCAAAACTGAAATGAATTCTTCACCTTTGTTGAAAAACCGTTTGATGAAATCTTACATAGCTTTGGAGTTATTCAAATCTGAAATGTGTCAATAATTAAAAAAAAAACATACTGTACACTGATTTGAGTTTTATTTATCCAAGGAACTGGACTGTTAGCATTAATGTTTTATCACATTCTAGTGTTTGAAATTCCTGGGAGACACAATTTGGGCTGACAACTGTGTAAATTGAAATGTAATTAATTTTATAGGTTATAGTGGTAAGAAAGGGTCATGATCTTCACACTGAAATTGATACTTTATCATCTTGATGGGGAGAAAAATTGTCCTCTTTTGTACCAGTATTTAAAAAAACAGCTGGTGCGGATATTCCATTTGTTCGAAAGTTTTGCAAACAGCTTGGTAACCATATTATGTTCTTGATATTAGACGTTTTATATAAACCTGTAAATTTTCAGTTGATTAGTCAAATTAAAAAAGAAAGGGGGGAAAAAACACAAGATTAGTCATGGGTGTATTAGATGCATTATGTTGATTTGTGTGATCGATCAATTGCACAGCGTTTTTTGTTGATCCACATAATGTGCAACGATCACAGAGTTCCCTGTGCTTCCTTAAATTCAAGGACTCCTTGAAAACTGCTTGATTTTGACTTTACTGAGAAGTTCTTGAAAACTCATTAAATTTAATTTTTGATGAAAACCCCTTTTAATTTTGCAGGATCACTACTTTTGCAACCACATCATCATCATCAGTATCACCACCAGTACAACAACCACCACATCATCATCACTACTACTACAACCACTACCACATCGGCATCAATACCACTACTACAGCCACAAGCACCTTTCATCATCATCATCATCATTACTACCCTCACTATTACAACTACCATATCACTATTGCTATCACCACATCCCTACAACCACCACTAGATTATCATCGTCACCACAACTGCAACCTCCACAACCACATCATCATCCTTAACACCACTACAACAACCACAACCACATCACCATCCTTACCACCACTACTACAATAACCACCACAACATCACCATCTCTACCACCTGGGTGGGTTCACGACCTCCCATAGGGGGCAGGGAGGTACTTGCTGTGTCTTCTATACCCTTATACCTTTTTCCGATTGCTTTCTGTCTTTGTCTTGGAGTGAGATTATTTAGTTTTGTCTTGTCCTTGGCTGAGAGGTCAAATGTATAGTTCATAGTTTTTGGGAGATGATATTTTTTTTTCAATGTAAATCATCTCTCTGTTATGTACTGCTATTATTTTATTTTTATTTAACATTTGAGTGTATTCCTCTTAGTGGAATCTTGTGCTGGTCTCTGGATGAGACTTTTAGGTGATCTCAAACTAAGTAATCCGATAGTGTGCTCTTGGAATCTACATCTGTTCCCTATTTAAACCATTCCCCTTTGTCTTACTTTTTCCTTGTCCTTTTAATTGTACATCTAGAATGTTTGTCCTATCCAATTTTCTTCCTTTTTACAGGCGCTGATATTATGACCTAAATGTGTTGCAAGCACTGAATACCCTTAAAAACATACTAAGCATCCCTACCACCACTAATACAACAACCACCACCACATCACTATCCCTATGACCACCACTAGTACAACTACCACCACCAGATCACCATCCCTACCACCACTACTTCAAAAATCACGTTGAAAACTCCTTGAATTTGAAAATGGAATTGCTGTAGGAACCCTGCATAATTTATGTAAAAACAGAAAATCTGAAATAGTGAGTCTGTGCAACAATCACACTTTTTGTAGATGAAAAAATACTTTTAATAGTAATGGACTGACATACAATTCCTCAAGGTCATAAAAGCAACCGATGAGAACCGATGAGAACAACATTTCAATGATATCTTAAATTTTAATGCTTATTTAGGTTCCTAATACTAATAATTGTTGTAATATCACAAACAACAGCAAAGAACCTCTTAAGACTTTGTAAAACACCCCTTCAGTTGACGTTTTCATGGAATTGTCCTGAAGTGGTATTACCAATGTACAGAATGCGTAACACTCAGTGGATCTCAGCACTTTTCGTGAATCCACAGAATGTGCAGCAATCAATCGGAAAGTTACGCATTCTGCACGGCGGTATACTACTACTACTACCACTGCCACCACTATTAATATTATTTTTAGATTGTTGCGCATTCTGTGAATCCACAGAGAAAACTGTGTGATCAATCGATCATGCAAATTGACAGAATGTGTCTTACAAATATATTACGAGGCTTTAAAACAATAATCAGGAAAATTCCACAACGCTACACATAGCACACAGGTCAGTTTTCTTATGATGGATAATTTATAGTGACTATAGCTCTTTTAGATTTTCTTTGTCTGATCACACCCCCATTTAGCTACTTTAAAACATCCTTTGTGAAATTATGTTTTTGCTTTCTAAACCTGTTGTTTTCACAAAAGTAGTCAGTCTTGACTGTTTGGCCAGCGATAAAATTCACTGTTTCCAGCTAACATGTACATACTTATTGGTCATACGATATTTTTTTTTAATTCTGTGTCTGGATTCGTTTAGTGGTTTCTGTCATATGGGTCCAGCTCTTGAAACCATATAGCTGAACAGACAACACCAAGGACCTATACACTTTTAGTTTGGTTGAAAAGGTGATGATGCATTTGATCTTTTAGATCTTAATTAGCTTTGGTAAGGCGGAGCTGGCAACTGAAATTCTGTTGACTTCCTGGGTTGATCAACTATCAGATGTTAGTGTGCACCTAGGTATTTGAAGAGATTACATTTTCTTTTTATCGCCCATCATTACATGCGTTGTCTTGTCCTTTGTACTTTTAACAAGTAACTTGCTCTTTTTCTTTACTAACCTCCATTTTGTGTGCTTCTACTGCCTCCTTCAATCTATTTGTGAGCTCTTTCATTTCTTCATTACTGCCATCTAGAAGGTTGTTGTGATCACCAAATTGGACATTCATGATTGATTTTCCTCCTCAGATGGTGGATAGGAATTCTTGTAATGTGTCATTGAGGATACTCTAAAGGAACAGATTGAAAAGGATTGGGGACAGTAGGCTTCCTTATCCAACTCCAAATGTTGTTTTAAATTGCTGTCCAATGTTGTTGAATAGTACTATTGCCTGGTGTGTCATAGAGCATTTTTATAGTTTGTATAAGGTCTTCCATGCCCATTGGGCGTAAATTATGCCGGAGTTTGTTTGCCAAACTCTTTCACTTTCAAAGGCCTTTTATAAATCTATAAAATTATGAGAGGTCCCTTTGATTTGTTCACCTGTGCTCCTTCCTTGTCATAAACCTGTTTGTTCGTCTGATGGGTGTTCCTCCGTTTCTTTTTTCAAAGGGTTTGGTAACAGCCCTAACATGATTTTGCTAGCGTGGCTGATTAGACTTATTGTCCTTTTGTTCTGATTTTACAAGAGTTGTGTATAATTTGATTTTATCTTTTCTAATCCATGTGTTTAATATTAATGATTTGTTGAGTGTGACTGTCGATGATTTTTTTTTTTCTTCTTTCAATGTATTCCCTTTCTCCAATTAGTGATCCTGTTGTATTAATAAGGCTTTCCATCCATCTTCCTTCCTTAATAGTAATGTTGGTGTTTCTGTAAAACTTATTGGGCATCAGCATCATTTAAATTGACTTATATGAGGCCAATAAAGTCTGAGGCACTAATTACTTTAGTCATTATCCAGGTTTCACTTATTAGAAATTGGATAAATCTAAATCTAATTGTCCTTTTGAACTTCCTTCAATAATCTTTATCAAGGATTGATGGTTGATGATATCAAAGGGAGAAGATATATCCATGGTGACTATTTATATTTTTCTGATAAGAATTTGGCTCGAAACTATTTAAAAATAACGAACATTAACTATTTTTTTTAATGTGCTCTTATACAAAACAGTTATTTTTCAATGTTTCAACAAATTTTGTTGAAGTAAGTTTAAAATATGGTTTAGTGGCTTGAATTCTTCGCTGTAGTTCGTAGGTTTTACAATAATTCTAGTACTGATATCTTGGTTTTTTTAGTATTTTGTAATTTTTATTCAGCAACCACTCCCCTAATGGGTCAAGAATATATTATTATTGTTAGTTGGGAATGTTGGTAGACAATAGGTCTTTGTCTGAGTGTTTTGTTTGTTTTTTTTTTTTTTGTGATCCACTGATCACTGATATTATGCCGTAATGTTTTTCATTTTTATTTTGTTTGTATTTTTCTTTGTTTTCCAGAACTATTGACGTCTCATTTCACACTTTATGTGAGGCTAAATGCCTTGAGGATTTGAAACACAATGGTAATGTCAGATCCTGACTATAAAAAGCGCATTGCTGCCTTAGAAGAGAGACTGAATGATCCCAATTCTGAAGTTTCTATAGATGGACTTTTGGTAAGTTTTGGACTCAAACTTATATGCTTTTTGGTCGATGAAAAAAGTTGATTTCTTTTAATACAGTGGTCATCGTCTATAGATAGATCCAACTAGTCATAATCCACTTTTTGCAATAGCCCGCTACTCTTCAGTTTTTGAATTTTTACCACCAATAAAGATGGGAGAGGAGGATGTGCTGGAGACAAACCAATTCAAATGGGAATAACTGTACATGGGGATGGGAGCAATGAGATGGAGGTTAAGAAGACCCAGGCAGGCTGGAATAATTAGAAGAAGGTAACTACTGGAGATGTGTGACAAACAAATTTCAGCAAAGTTGATGGGAAAATTATATACATCTGTTGTAAGACCAGCAATGTTATATGGTTAGGAGACAGTAGCTATGACAAAGAAACAAGACAAAGAAGTTGAGGTGGCAGAAATGAAGATGTAAAGATGGTCACTTGGCTGGACAAGAAAGGATAAAGTGAGAAATGAAGGGATTCAAAGGTTGACTAAGGTAAAGAATGTATCTATAAAGATGAGAGAAGATGGATTGAAATAGTTTGGACATGTTAAGAGACGGGAGAGGGAATATGTGGGAAAGGAAATATTAGATATACAATTAGCGGGAAAGAGAAAAAAGGGACTAGATGGTTGGATAGGGTAAAGGACGATATGAAAGTTGGGCCTTGAGGAGGATGGTGCAATGATCCAAGATGCATGGAGATGTTGCATTCATTGTGGCAACCCTGCAAAATGTGGGATGAGCTGAATGAAGAAAAATTACCTCACTAATGCCCTACTTCATCCTCTAAATAACCTGCTGTTTTTCACAGAACATATATAACTATATACCACAGATGCATATCTCAATGCTTACAATATAGTCACAAACACATCGTGCAAGTGTAATAAACAGTGAAATTCAAACACATTATACCCTTTTTTGTCCTCCTGGACGAAGTGGCTTGCTTCTGTCAGATTTATTGTAATTGAACGACACAAATCATGTATCCACTCTGTCTCTGATTCCAGTGTATTACACAAAAATTTATAGTTAGATTATTTTCCATACACATGATTGGGGGGAAGAGGTGGGTATGTACATTCAACTAACTAGTTGTCCTTTAATCTTAATTTTTTAAAATTTGAAACACAAAAACAAACTCATTCGTATGCTGATAATATTGTAATCGGGAAGTTTAATTTTAAAATTAATGGGTAAATCTTAGCTTTGTCTTGCCATTTTAGTTTACAATGTTACTCTCCCCCTTCCACCCATGGTTTATTCACCCATTAGCGACTCCGGCTAATAACCTAATTACTTTGTGACCCAAGGGGTGGGTTATTGTTATGTTATATTCTTCTGGTGAAGAGATGATTGGTTGTGAGATTGGATATTTTAGATATTAACTCAAAGAAGATTTAATAACAATGATGCCATTTTTATTGACCGGTAAGGGAGGAACAGGAAGTACAGAATCCCTTGTTTATTATTATTACAAACGTAGATCGTACATTCTGTACTTCATAAAATGATCATTATCATTATTAATACATGTATGAATAAGATACAGTTGAGTTTATACTCAACAGTTATTAGGTGGTACTAGTATATTATGATTTAGATACTTGCTATGTTATAGGGCCTATATCTTTTCCATCTTAGATAGAAGGAAAAGGTGTGACCTGAACTGAGTTTGACTATCTACATCCATATTCCT
>NC_088360.1:71215170-71235170 GCF_034508935.2 Berghia stephanieae | reverse complement strand
TAATTGACGAAGGCATCATGACCCAGATAATACATTTATTTATCTGATCGGCTCTATCCTTATGACGACGGTGGTATTGTGAGCGAATAACAGTTGCATATAGCATGGGATTTTGATGTGTTTTGTTGGGGTTTTTTTGTGTCACTCATGGAACAGGACCCAAATGGACAAACTCTACGTCGTCCTTTAAATATTATAGCCTCAATGACCATGGAGTCAGAGTTTATCTCGATTTCTTTAACCCTTTCCTTACCAGCCATTTTCAGAATTTTCGCCAAAATTTCACACTCACCCAACAAAAAGTTTTTTCTTACTCAAACAGAAAAGCAACACATATTCTATACATAATATTGATCAGCAAAATGAACTCTACAACACAGTGTCGCGTTTTTATAACTATTATAAAACATGTGTCTTTAAATTGTGTGATTTGCATAAGAAATCTGAATGATAAAAGCGATGGTTGGATCGTAACGAATGTGACGATTTTCCTATGGTTGGTAAGGATAGGGTTAAAGCTAAACGGACAGTAGTGATTCTCGCCTCCTTTGGATTGAATGCTAGTCTAACCATTATAAATGCATTAAATATTTTCATATCGACAGAGGACCGAAAACAAACAAAACTCGGCGGGGTGTATGTGAAGAAAGAAAGAGGGGGGGGGGGGGGCAATGATTGTACGAGACCGGTCATTTTGCTTTCTAATTATGAAACCAGTGCTCTTCCAACTCCAACCAAACTATCGTGCCCACTTGGAAAACAAAACAAACGAAACAATAAAAGACTACGATTATATTTCATTATTAAATTAGTGCCACGAAGGATAATTCTTTAAGTACCACTTCCACAAGTTGTGCACGCGTCATGCTTTGGGTGTGCCAGCTATCCTATTTCGATTTGAACAAATTACACATAGGTGGTGATTGGTATTAAGAGACCCCACCCACCCACCCTTTTTTTTTTAATACACACATATGCACTTAAGAAAAATCAATAACAACAAAAACAACAAATCCCAAAATAGTGTCCAAAATGTTTAATCAAGGAGTCGTTTCCTCCCAGCTATCAAAACCCAATCAACTGGACAGACGCGATATTTCATACAAATAAACGAACACGCCGTCAAAACAGTGGACTTGAAATCGGAGTAAATCTAAATTTTAACAAGGAAAAAAAATTGAGCTTTTATATAGCACAATATCCACTAAACTTACAGCGCTTTACAAGAGGTCCCTGGCCAAAAGCAACACTTAACATGTAGGACGGGACATGACGCCTGTTGGGCGATATTACAATTTTTTTTCGGACAGAGACAACGCTGTTAACGGCCAGGTACTCGTTTTACACCTGAGTACGGTGAGAGAATGTGAGTAAAGAGCCTTTTCCAATAACTCAACTATGCGCCGAAAACGAATGTCATAACACTTGACCATATAGCCGCACAAGGAAGAATAAAATCGATTTAGCATACTGTAACTGAAACGGGTTTTTTTCATGATTGCATTTCCTCTCATAAAAAGAAAGATATTTTGGCTGCTTTTCAACGGTAACTTTATACTCACAAGGTTGAGGGTGTACAACAATAATATAATAAAACAGCTGCATTGTTTGTATAATATAAAATATGTATTTGAAATACAAAATATTGGATGGGAAATTGTAGAATTGATACGTGACAAAGAATCTCTCTCTCTCTCTCTCTCTCTCTCTCTCTCTCTCTCTCTCTCTCTCTCTCTCTCTCTCTCTCTCTTTCTTTCTCTCTCTCTCTCTCTCTCTCTCTCTCTCTCTCTCTCTCTCTCTCTATCTATCTATCTATCTATCTCCCTCTCCCTCTCTCTCCCCTCCCTCTATTATCTTCTACAACCATCATCATCATTATTATTATTATTATTATATCACACAACCGATTGCGTGTAAACGCGCTGTGTTTAGTAAACAAATTTCTGACAAACTCATAGAACGGTGAAAGAAGAGGCCAATCGATTTTGGTATAATATTATTAAACAATGAAATCTTATCTCTCGTCAGTGATAACGGTTTACATAACAATATCATGCATCAAAGCTATAAGGATAAATTAAATCCCCCACATTTGTACCAGTTACAAGGTGTGTACGTGTGTTGGATGCTGGAAGTCATTTTGTGCACTTCGTACGGGTTCATGTGCCAAATTTTAAAGAAAAACAAATAAAAGTTCAAAGGTGAATGAGCATTAAAAGTTAAAGTACCAGCGTGTAAATAAATTGTGGATTCGATATATTTGGTCGGGTTTGGGTTGTATGTGTGTGTGTCTGTGTGTGTGTGTGTGTGTGTGAATTGGGGGTGGGGGTCGTCTTATGTTTAAAAACAGGTGAGAAAAGAACACCCATCGATTGTTGTTTTCTTTCCAGCAAATAATTGACAACTTGGATTGTGTTTAGTATCATGGGTTTTACGATGTTTTGCCAAATAGTAGAGTAGAATTGAGAATGGGAAATTAATCTTCTGCTCCGTGTATTTTGATGGTTTGTGTCCATTTGTCAACGACCTCTTATCCATGCGATGTTTTTGATTTAGGGTCTCAAGTATTCAAGTATTACTGATTATAATATTTCGTCCGTACCTAGTTTGGCAAACGATAATCCGTCTGGCAGCGAGCATGCTTCTGGCATGTGATGTGTATCTTAAATTTTGGGGGATGATCAACCTTGTAGTGGTTAATGAATTTACTCTTCTTCTTCTACTCTTCCTCCTCCTCATCTTACTACTGCTCCTCCTCCCCCTCTTTCCTCCTCCTCTTAATCATCAGAAATCCATTTACCCTCCAGCACTTATCCATCCATTCATTCTCTTTTTAAAATATGATTATCCCCATCCCTCCCTCCCACTTTTTTTCTTTGTCCATTCTCTCTATCTATCTGTCTCTGTCTCTCTTCTCTCTCTCTCTCTCTCTCTCTCTCTCTCTCTCTATTATTATATATATATATATATATATATATATATATATATATATATATATATATATATAATACAAATTTTCACTCACATTTTTTTGGCCGAGACGACTCGTTTCTGTGTTTTTTACACTTCTTCAGTCGGCGTAATCCATTGTAATCATTGGATTACAATGGATTACGCCGACTGAAGAAGTGTAAAAAACACAGAAACGAGTTGTCTCGGCCAAAAAAATGTGAGTGAAAATTTGCATTATATATTAGCTCTAACCACCATTATCGAGCACTTTCGTACCTACAAGTACCCACCAACACTCATATATATATATATATATATATATATATATTATATATATATATATATATATATATATATATATATATATATATATATATATATATATATATATATATATATATATGTAACCAATTATCACTTAGGTCATAACTAATTGAGCCACCTACACTTGTCCTTCTACGTACTTGTGAACATATTATCTACCTGGCCAGTCAGTTTCGTTTTACCATCCATCCATAGCCTCAGTCCTGCCAAATATTTAGAGCACACTTACATAATGATAATACTCTTGTTTTACATGAAACAATTACCGACCTGGCACCTGTTATGCAAACATGTTATTTGCTTTTCTTCAGTCCTTTCATTCTGTCCTTGTCAAGTTTTCCTGTCCTCCATCATAATATATAGACATTTCAAGATCACGTAAATGATGAGGATAAAGTAGTCCTTCAGAGCTTTAAGACCCCTGGAACGGAAGTTAACCCTAAGTACTGCAGTGTTAAATGTACAGCAGCAATTGCTTCTTATTATCCTTTTGAATATGACGCTATTCTACCCCAAAGCACTCCTACCCCTTCCACCCTTCCAGATCTAACAGACCCAGCTGTCAGGTGCTCTACCACTGAGCCACTGATAATAAGAAAAAATGTATTTTCCTCTCATTCCTTACTTAGCCGCAATCCTTCAGAGCCATCAGGCCCATGGAGCTGGAGTTTATCCCGGTTTCTATAACGCGAAACGGACAATAGCAATTGCTTGCTACCCTTTGGATAGGACGCTAGTCTATCGCAAAGTACTTTTCGCCAGATCTAACAGCGACCCGGGATCGATTTCGGTCCCTTTGCGTGTGAAGCGAGTACTCTACCGACTGAGTTACCGCAACCCCGCAATACAGTTATATATTCTTATATTTTTCCAAGAGAGATATTTAACAGTCCTAAAAAAATGATTAAGGACAAAAAATGATTTAAAGATTGTGTTTGTTTACGGCCAGTCGTTGTTCATCATGCCTTGCTTTAAATCGGTAAACTAGCATGCATGGTTTGGCAGACAATTAAGACAATATAATTTTAGGGGTCGTGTACGTGATCTTGTAACGTGAATACAACGACGTTGCAAGCTGCCAAATTATTTTCCCGTACAGCTATTTTTGGGTTGTTCTGGCGCTTAGCGTTAACACATGGCCATCATGTTGCAACGCCACATTTTGTCATTTTTTTTTTTTTTTTTTTGCATATCGAGTTTTCTTTTTTCTTTTTCTTTTCTTTTCTTTTCTTTGATTTCTCTCCCATATTCCTCGTATTGTATAAGTCTGCCCGTTCGTCTTTATAAACCATTTTAATATCGGCAACGTGTGTTCAGGGAAATAATGCTTTTACAAGACAACTCGTACACTCGACTTTGTACTTGACTTTGCACTCTCTGCCAAGCAAGGTCGTCGTCCGACATCATAGCTTCAGTTTGTTGTTTTCTTGATTGATGCGGTAAATGGGGAAAGCATATCATTGTCTCATTTCTTGTGCAATCGATCTTTTCCATATCAATTTTATATTTTATTGCAATTGTATTGCTTTGATATGCTGCACTTCAGTCGATATATATCATCATTATTGAGGACAACTCTTACAGTTGTTTTTGGTCTTTGCCTTTAAAAAAAAAACAACCCAGTGAGTTGTAAATATGTATCGCGCGTGCGCACACGCACATACACACACACACACACACACACACACACACACACACACACACACACAAATGATAGCAAAACCAAATAAAAACAAAATAAAAAAATTAAAACAAGCAGACAAATATGCTAACGTTGGGACATAATTAGGACTTCTCATATTTAAGAGGGAGTCTCAATCTGTATTAAGGTAAAAGTTTTATGGCCAAAACGAAAATAGTTTTATTAGTCATTTCACGGCGGTTCATAGTGACGAGGGTTATAAGTTTTCTCAAAGGGGATAGATCTCGAGCATTTTACTCTGTTGAGTTCAATCGGTCAAAAAAAAAAAAAAAAAACAACAACAACAAACAAACAAACAAAACAAACATGGCGTTGGAGCAATATTCTTATTTTCAATGTTTCAAGATCATCAGAAAGAACCGAAACCATAGACAAGCGCTTTTGCTCTAAAATGACCAGTCTGTCGATTGGCTCCATTCACGGCAACTACCGAAGAGGATCTAAACACTAAATGCATCATCAAATTCTTGAAATTGCACAAAAAGCAAGGAGAAACATTCATGGATTTGAACTTTTTATTTACTTTTTGTTTACACCCCCCCCCTCTCTCTCTCTCTCTCTCTCTCTCTCTCTCTCTCTCTCTCTCTCTCTCTCTCTCTCTCTCTCTCTCCCTCTCTCTGGGAGGGGTTCCTGACCTCCCATAGTGGGCAGGGAGGTACATACTGCATCTTCTATCCCCTTATATCTGTTTTCCAACATGCTTTCTTTTTTTGTCTTGGAATGAGATTACTTGGTTTTGTCCTGGCCCTGGCCGGAGTCCTAGCTGGGAGGGAAACAGTCAAATGCATAGATTGTTTTGGGAGATGATATTTTTTTCCTTGTAAATCATCTCTCTGTTATGTATTATTATATTTTTATTTTTAACGTATAATGTAGGCATTTGAGTGTGTTCCTCTTTGTTGGATTTTGTGCTTGTGTCCGGATGAGACTTATAGGTGATCTCAAACTAAGTACATTGATGGTATGCTCTTGGAATCTACATCTGATCCCTATTTGTTCCCAGTTCCCCTATGTCTTACTTTTTCTTGGGTGCTTTAATTGTAATTCTAGAACTTTTTACTTTCCCATTTTCTTCCTTTTTACTGGCGCTGATATAAACTAAATGTGTTGCAAGCGCCGTAAAACCCTTAAAACAAAAACATCTCTCTCTCTCTCTCTCTCTCTCTCTCTCTATCTCTCTCTCTCTCTCTCTCTCTCTCTCTCTCTCTCTCTCTCTCTCTCTCTCTCTCTCTCTCTGTGTGTGTGTGTGTGTGTGTGTGACAACAAAGAAAATAGAGATATCTTTCGGGGAAAGATTGCTGTCTCCAATAATCCTCTAATCTATTACTTATAGCACAATGAGATATGATGCCTTTTGGAAGTCCGACATCTGTCTTTAAAAAAACAAATAGTTCGAGTTACAACACAAGTCATCAAGTACTCGGCATACCATAATTTGTGATATAACTTACTATATAACAATTTTATCACGAGGTGCTCGTTGAGTCATCGGTTGTGCTTGATTGACGCCGCGTTCAGATAGACCCAGCACAGGAAAACAGCCTGAATCAGCACGGCTAAACCAAAATATACATATTATTTGCTGATTTGACTGTACACGATACCCCACAATAAAAAAATTATAGAAACGCTCGAGTCGCATACTACGTTTTTTTTCTATTTTTCTTCTTCAAACCCCTCCCCCACTCTTTCTTTATCTTAGTCTCTCTCTCTCTCTCTCTCTCTCTCTCTCTCTCTCTCTCTCTCTCTCTCTCTCTCTCTCTCTCTCTCTCTCTCTCTCTCTCTCTCTCTCTCTCTCTCTCTCTCTCTCTCCCTCTCTTAGCTCACCTCTGTAACGTTTTAGTCAGCATCATTTAACTAGATGAGACTCGGTAGCTCACATGCGAATGGATCGTTCCCTAAGCAGGATAGGGTTAAATTTTTGATTTTTTTTAAATTGTTTAAAAATAGTTTTATTCTATTTTTAATTTTAAAAAAACAAACCATTTCGCTCCCTTTGTCCACCCAGAACCGATTGAGTAGCAGCCATGGTTTATTGATTGTTTGGTTGATTGATTTATTTATTCAAAGTAGATAGTACGTTAGGACAAACTAGCATTCTGTCCAATTGTTACCGTCATAAGCACGGATATTTACACAATAGGTACACGTCCTTATTGTCCTGTCACCTCTACAGAAATCGGGATAAGCCTACGTAGTATGTCTTTTCGGAAATATTATGGCTAAAGTTATTGAAGGTTACTAACTTTGCCCTCGTGCTTGTTTGATATATATATATATATATATATATATATATATATATATATATATATATATATATATATATATATATATATATATATATATATATAAAGTCGCAATCGGGACACACTTATATCAAGAGCAAGAGCGAGAAACATCCATTTTATCTTTTTTTTAAAAAGAAAAAATTAATTAATTAATGAAACTAGACAATTTATATATCTATATATATATATATATATATATATTATATATATATTATATATATATATATATATATATATATATATTTTGATATATAAATTGGCTAGTTTTATTAATTAATTAATTTTTTATTTCTTTAAAAAAGATAAAATGGATGTTTCTCGCTCTTGCTCTTGATATAAGTGTGCCCCGATTGCGCTATTGATTAGTCGAGCACCAGAATTCGACTCGCAATCAATTGGTAAGATCTCGAATAGATGCTGTTCGCTTGGCTAAGAAACTCACAATATTGCCTTCAATAAATGTGATGGACCAACACACAAAACGATGTGTAATTTTGAACGTTTATAATCTACTCATAAACATGGATGGCAAAAAAACAACAACAAAGACCTGAGTGACGTCAACTTCGTTCTGTCTTTCCTAATAGAATCGGTTATGTTTTATGACCTGTAAGTCCAGTTAACAGTGATTGGCCATCTGGGACCTTTATATTTAGAGGAGAATATTTTGTTCTATACAACGTCCCATTAAAAGGGGAGCAAGCAATTATCACTCTACGGTGAACGCTATTGTAATCGGGAATATTATATTCCTAATTCATTGGTCTTCCGACTTTGACTCTTGAAAACTATTGAAAACTTTTTCTATATTATTGCGAGCATTGTTGGTTTGTTTGCCTTATAACATGATATAACTTGAACCAAGTTATTTTAAACTTTCTCATTAACACTGGTCAAGACCACCATAATGTTATGTACTTCCAGTGTAAGCCGTGTTCACAAGAGAGACTGTACGACTATAATTATTCCGCTATAATTATTGCGAAATCTTGACGTGTCTGTTGATGAAAAGGGTTAATTTGGTGTCATATCATGGCCTTGGTCGTATCCCTATTGGATATTGGATACCGATGTGAGTGTCTGTTTGTTGGGAAGAGGAATGAGTGTTTGTCTATGTGTCGTGCATGAGAGAGAGAGAGAGAGAGAGAGAGAGAGAGAGAGAGAGAGAGAGAGAGAGAGAGAGAGAGAGAGAGACCCTCATTATAAATTCCCCAGTACACAGGAACATGCACCAACTGATTTATTTACTTGTTATGATGCTTTTTCTTTGAAAACAAATAGATCGGTTGGCTACAGATACTGGGTTGTATAGGGATGACAAACATTTTCAAAATAAGTACAATAAAGGAGAAAGGGGGGGGGGGGGGGTAATTAAAACGCTCTTATCGGTTCAAAGGACTAAACAATGTTTTGCGGATGGAGAAAGGGGGGGGGGGGGGGGGAATTAAAACGCTCTTATCGGTTCAAAGGACTAAACAATGTTTTGCGGATGATAGCAGCTCTGGGACTTTTCGAATTTTCCCCCTACTTTCCTCAGCCTTGGTGAGTCATAGAGAACTGGCATTCACTCTGTTATGTTGGCATGAGTGGATCGATTTAACAAATCTTTTGTATCACTGGAGAGTGGGTAATGCAACGACACTTTCCTTCCTCTCTCTCTCTCTCTCTCTCTCTCTCTCTCTCTCTCTCTCTCTCTCTCTCTCCTCTCTCTCTCTCTCTCTCTCTCCTCTCTCTCTCTCTCTCTCTCTCTCTCTACCTTTCCATTCAGCACTTTATTCCCGTCTTCTACTGTCCCCCCCCCCCCCCCCCCCCCCCCCCCCCTCTCTCTCTCTCTCTCCACTTGCCGTCGCTTGTTTTTTTCGTTTTTTTCCTCGTTTTCTTTTTCCGCATCACACCGTTCCCATTACCTTTTGGTAAACGATGATGATACTATTGGACTTGAGAGAAGTGTACACATACAACACATACAATGAATAAAACGGGAATTTGTGTCATTGGGTCAGGTCATGTTAACTGTCTTGTATTTAGGTTTAAAGATGGTGACTCATTCTCTCGATGTCCTCGTAAATTCCTGATTGTCACACATTGCCTGCTTCCTAAGACAGTGACAGCGCGTGTGATCGGGATGTGACGAAATAAATAATGATTGGTATTTTGCTCATTTAGATAGTATTCCTCCTACTCCTCCTGACCCTCTTAGTCGTCACTACTCATAGTTCCCAAGGACATGTATTATTTTTGTTATTATTATTATTATTATTATTATTACTATTATTATTATTACTATTTTTATTTTTATTATTATTATTGTTGTTGTTGTTGTTATTATTATTATTATTATTATTATTATTATTATTGTTGTTGTTGTTGTTGTTGTTTTTTTGGGTTTTTTTTTTTTGGGGGGGGGGGGGATTGGTTTTTTATTTAAAAAAATTTTTTTAGCAACTTGACTACAAGTGACTCAGCTCAGTGAATTACGTTCAGACCTTTATGAATATTATACAAACTACTGCTATTAAATTATTACTACAGCTCACTCCCGATAATCCCAACTTTCGGTTAATCGCAACATTTTCCAAGAAGCGGAATTACTTGTATAAAAAAGTCACTGGTTAAATGCAACAAACTTAATAATAATATGATGTAATTATATTATAAGAATGTCATCATCATCATCACCATCATCATCATCATCATCATCATCATCATCATCATAATAATAATAATAGTAATAATGATATTGATGATGATGATGATGATGAGAATAATAATAATGATAATGATAATTATTGTAGTGTAATGATAATGATGATGATAATAATAATTATATTTTGCTATGGTTAAAATTTAGATCAAAAGATCGGACTCTGCTTTGTTTTGGGAGGAGCGGGAGATAATGGCTAATGCCAACAGTGAATGGATAGTGCAGGTAAGTCATAGTGATTGTTTTATGTATGAAAACAACCTCAATTTGCGCTTGTATGAGAGAGAGAGAGAGAGAGAGAGAGAGAGAGAGAGAGAGAGAGAGAGAGAGAGAGAGAGATAATGTGTGTGTTTGTGTGCTCTGGTATGCACGCGAAGCTATTTTAACTACAAATTGAAATAACAGCCTTTTATGTACTAAATACAATTGGTCGTCAATTTTCTTAATTGCCAATTGTTTCCAGTTATTGATGATTACTAAAAGACATTTTGTGACCACCTACCATACTGGTCTGGTATTTTGTCAGGTTGAGTTCAATTCTGGACATCATATTTGTAGGAAAATAGGTGGAGCTCTTATTTTATTACATTTATGTTTATTTGAGGAGAATTAAGGTAGATTTTCTTTTTAGCTGGAAAAAAATAACAACCCAAAAATTACGTATTCCTGATCTTTAATCCTCTTTACAATGCCCTCTTGACATAATTGGGATGGTAGGTCACATATTAAATGGTCTTAGGCGAGTTTAGCTTTTTCATTGGTTATTGTTCGGTCATTTGAAAATTAAAGAAAATTTTTGTGAGTTATCTTAAATTGAAATGTTATACGATTAATCTTGTTGTCAAATTGGCCAGAGGTTAAAATCCTCTTTATGTCTTTTATCATATGTGGAAATTTCCTTTTCTACACAATGGAATTGAAAAAAAAAAACATCATTTTTGTTGATAACGTTTATCTTATTTGTTAGCTTATATGTTCATATTTCAATAAATCCCCTTTCCCTTTCTTCTTTGAAACTGATTTCCATTTACACATTGATTGATTTTACATTATTCTCTCCCAGCTTCATTTTGCCTTCCAAAACAACAAATTCCTTTATATGGTGATGGACTACATGCCTGGAGGTGATCTTGTCAATCTCATGAGTAATTACGATGTGCCTGAAAAATGGGCCAAGTTTTACACAGCTGAGGTTGTACTAGCCCTGGATGCCATTCACACGATGGGATTTGTGCACAGGTTTGTAAGGGGGGATGAGCAGGCAATAGGTTTTGAAAATAGAGAGGAAGGATGAACTTGAAGGGAACATTGGGAGACCAAAGAATTGGCAGTAGCTAGCTAGACTGATGAATTGAGTTGATAATTGTGGCAATGTTTCATTATAGAGCAAGTTGAGTTTTATAGAAGGAAACTGAAAATTAATGTTCACCTTTGAGAAGTGCTAAATTAACATGCTGTTCTTTCAATATTCACCAACCATTTCTCCTCGGTAATTTAAAAAGAATTTTGGTCTTTATGAGAACTCTGTATTTGGGACATTTGTGTAAATGAATGTTAGGACATTTGTGTAAATAAATATAATTCATTTTTAATGTAATGCTTCAAAGCCATATTGGCATTTGCGGTATATATGGCAGAGATATAGAGACATATGAATTAAGTTCAAATAATCCCATAGTTTCAATGTGTGTCTCAGTCTAGTATTTTTCACCAAATGTCCAATTTTACTTGTTGCAGTGATTGTGTACGTTTGTTGCATTGGTCCTGACCAATTGCATTGTTTTTTCTAGCATTTTATGTCTGATGTAGGGCACTCCTCCACAGCTTTTAATCTAGCAAACTCACTGAGCAATGTGAGGTTGTTTTGTTCAATCGTTCATTTTTAATAGGGCACAAGCTCTAATACAAAATGACCATTGATCTTTATATTGTTTGGGAATATTAGATTAGGGTTGTGATTGCCATTACATGAAAAAATAAATGTTATTGTTAGTATCTGATTCTCATTACATTTTCTCTTTTCCAGAGATGTAAAGCCAGACAATATGTTACTGGATGCCAATGGTCACCTCAAATTAACTGATTTTGGGACGTGTATGAGGATGGACAAAGTGAGAACATACATAACTTGTTTTCTTAAATAACGAAAAAAAGTCATTCAACTCTTTTCATTAAAGTCTCATTTGTTTAATTTTGCTCTACATAGATTTAAAAAAACCCATGTTAATTTATCTGAATTAAATTTGTTTCCATACAGGAGGGATTGGTCCATTCTGATACAGCTGTGGGTACTCCTGATTACATCTCACCGGAAGTGCTCAAGTCACAGGGAGGAGAAGGTTGTTATGGGAGGGAGTGTGACTGGTGGTCTGTAGGCGTCTTCCTCTATGAAATGCTTGTGGGTGAGCAGAAACTATCTTTGTGGTTTGTCCTGAAACCTTTAAATTTGAAACTGAATTTCTATCAAACCATATTTTCTGCCATTGTTAATCATGTCAGCACATCCTAAGTGTTTTTCAGATAGAAGTAGTTACCATGAAATGACTTGAAAGGTTGGTTACTTGACTGTAATTACTCCGTTTGTGAAAGCAGTAAGTGTCAATGAAAGCAGTAAGCCATGATTCAGGTCAGATTAATTTGAACCCCTCCTTTAAAGGATTTAACTTTTAAAAAGAGGTAAATTAATGCAATAAGTAAGCTGTTTTTTATTGTTACTCTGAATTCTTATTTTAAGGTAAACTTGATAATACTTTATTGTAAACATTGTAACCAATTGGATCATATTGAAAGCTTAATTTGATATCTTTTTCAGGTGATACACCATTCTATGCAGATTCTCTTGTTGGGACATATGGCAAGATAATGGACCATAAGAGATCATTAAATTTCCCTACTGATGTTGAAATGTCAGAAAAAGCAAAAAGTCTTATATGTGCCTTTTTGACAGACAGGTATTTATTTATTTTTGGTGCTTTTTTTGTTTTTGTTTTTGTTAACCACTTTTATATTATTATTTTTTATTGATATTTATTTTCTGGGTTGTTCTTGCCAAGAATGCATGTTACAATATATGAGAAATAAGAATTGATCTTTTCATATAATAATTATTTGACAAATAAATGGTAAAAAAAAATAATTCAAAACATTTTTAGAGGTTTACTGGAAATTTGCAAGTCTATAAAGTTAGTAAATTATTACAATTCATTCATCCAAATTTTGTTATGAAATGACTTATTGCCATTACTATCACATGAATTCAACATATACAACTTTCATACAAATCATTATTGAATGGAATGTAAATCCAAATTTAATAATGCTTTAATGTTTATATCTTTTTTGAAGAACGGAAAGGTTAGGCAGGAATGGAGTTGATGAAATCAAAAGACATTCATTTTTCAAGAATGATACTTGGACATGGGAAAATATTCGTGAAAGTAAGTGACAATACAAGAAATGAATAGTTTGCCTTATGAAATGGTAGATATCCTGAATTTTTCAAACGCATTTTTCAGATACATGTGATCATAAGGATATATGAATGACTCCAATGACTGGAACTGGTTTTGTTCAATTGATTTGCTGTAAGATTTTTAGTGATGGGCATACAATGCCTTTTTCATCTCATAAAATTTGACTTGACTGGAATTAACTCTTGTGTCAAGTTCTGAATTCATAATTTGAAAATTACATTATTTGTTGTTATTGTAAAGTTAAACTTGTGTCTGGTGGTAACCACCCTTTATTTTTGATCTAAGTTTTCAATCTGAAAATGGTTGCAAGAATGTTACTGCCTAGAGTCTTTTAGATGTCACTTTGACATGATTTTTGTGATGTATATAATTTTTATAGTTGATAAATTCCTATTGTAGTTATTGTTGTTGTTGTCTACGTTGCTGACATTTGTGGAATTGTTCATTTAAAAAGTCAAATTTTATAGAATTATCTATTTATTTATTGATCAAGTCAAACACCCATACTTTGATTATTGGTTATCAACCTAAATACTTATTGTGAAATTTGAAGAAGTTGATAGATAATTATGCCAATCATTTGATAATGAAAGCCATTTTAAATAACATCTTGGCGTGCTAGATACAAGTGATTCTGGGTTGATGATCTTGGATAGAGATGGAATAGGTGTGAGTTTAGATGTCTGGAAAGAAATTGGGCTAATTCCACTACTTTGGGGTATCATCTTTACAACACTGATTGCTTGCCTTGGGCAAGTTAAAGGGATTTTGTCACCAAAATTGATTGTTTCATTTTAATTGATATTGACAAAATTGGGAAAAATCAACTGGCCCCTTAGATAGTTTTAACAGTTGGTCAACATGACTAATTTGATTATATTTATATATTTTTGTATTTAGATTGATTTATCTAACAACTTCATTCATAATTTGTAGGAGTTTGGAAATATATTTTGAAATATATTCTTTCATATTTGCCATAGATTTTGAAATTAGGTTAACTTCTTTCTTTTTTTTCTTTCCAGCTGTACCTCCAGTAGTGCCTGAGTTGACCAGTGATGTAGACACAAGTAATTTTGATGATATTGAGAAAGACGAGAATCCTGAGGAGACTTTTCAACCTCCCAAAGCCTTTGCTGGCAACCATCTACCTTTTATAGGATTTACTTACAGCAAATCCTCCATGTAAATCCTTAAATGATCAATTTCTTAGTCATTCGGTATAACTTGCATAATTTTAACTGATAATTTTGCTGAATTTTTACCCTATAATGGAATCATAATGTTATCCAAAAAAAAAAGAAAGATTAAGACACCTCACTGTGTTAAGATTTTGCTCACCATTTTCGTTTAAGGCATTTGAATGGGAATCTATTTTCAACATTTTGTTTCAGACTTCTGAAAGGTGATTCAAAAGGTCCACCTCCTCCATATGTGGGCAAAGGAGATAACAATGCAGTTCGAGATTTGGAAGACCAATTGAGACAAGAGCAGGGATCCAGAGATGAGTGGGAGCGTAAATACACGTAAGCACTTGTGACCCTGACAAAACAGCTTTCTCTATTGTAGTTCAGAAAACTTTGACATCATTAATGGATGGATTAAGATGATCCCTACTTGGCAAGCTGTGACATTTTTTTGACAAATGAAGATCATATTCATCTACTGTATGAAGTAAAAAAATTTGGGGGCCTAAATGAGCAAAACCTGTTTGTTTTTGTGTCATTGTATTGGTAGAGTTAGTAATGGAGTAGAAATATTGGTGAGTTACGCTTGTTTCCAATGTCAACATGGACCCTGTCTGATGGGTGATGGAACATTTTAAGATTAAAGGAGACTTGCCTTATAAGGTAATCATAAATTATTTCACATCACATCATGAATCTAAGTTCTCGCAATTTAGGACAGAATCATATTTTATCACGGTATAATTCTCAGATAGCTCTCTATTCCTGAATTTAATTCTCTTTTCAACATTTCACAGCTTGTAACTTTTTATATTTTGTTTATGATTTAAAATATGTTTAATAAGAATAAACTTTAGATTTACAGATGGCAATCACAACCCTAAATAAGAATGCTTTTGATTCACTCTCATATGTAATTGATTTAAAGATTCATGTTTTTCTCTACCTATGTATAATATTAATCTATTTCTTACACAGACACACAGCTAGTGAATTGGAGAAATTGAATCAAGAAGAGGCAGCATTGAAAAGAAATTGTAGAGATATGGAAAGAGACATGGCTTTGATAAAGCATGACTTAAAAGAGGTGTGTTGCTGTTGATTCGTCAATTTTATATTTACAACCCTGTCATGCAATGCAGATGTATCTTTTCTTCTAAGTTGAAATGAGAAAACCTGTGTGATGACTTAGCAGTCAGGCCTTATCCAAGGTTTTGATATGCTTTATACATATTTATACATCTAGTCCTGTCAAAGACTTACATAAAATTCAAGTGTTCTAGCCTCTTTCTCCGAAAAATATTGCTATATCACATAAAAAGGCTGCATATATTGTCCTTTATTTTTAATTTATATTATCCATCAGTAGAAATAAACATTGTTAAGGGCATTGAACATGGTTAACAAAAACATTTGATCATAATGCTGGCATCAATGAAAGCATTTGTTGACCATGCATGGGATTTTAAAGAGAAGGCATACATTTTATTGCTGTGAAAATGAGTGTTCCAATCTTATTATTACATTAATTTTATTAACATTGATTTACATGTGTAAATAATAGGGGGTCCCAATGTGTTAATAATAATTATCATACTAATATTCATGATAATAATAATGATGATAATTTTATTTTACCAACAGAATCAACGCAAATTGGAAATTGAATCAGAGAATCGTAGAAAAGTAGAATCTAAATTGAGGGATAAAGAGAAGCAATTGGAAGCTGAGATGAATACCAGGCAACAGATGTCTACATCATCAGCTCATTCATCTGAAAAGATGTCCAGTTTAGAAAAGACAGTAAGTTGCATTTATTTATTTTCTTTTTTCTTTTTTACTTCTATTATTACTGATAAGTTACAGTATCCATTTAATAATATATATTGTTTAGAGTAAGTTGGCAATTTAGCTATACAGATCAAAAGGTTTTGTTTATCATATCATGAATGTTGATGAATTGTCTAAATTATTAGAGGCTTCTTTGATATGACATTTTTTTTAAGGCTTAGATTTTCTTTTATTTTGTTGTTACATGACACAATCCTTAAAGTAAATAGTTTGCTCAATATTTTCTGAATTTTGGCTTACCAAAATTTTCCAATTCTCTCAAAGATAAAAACTATGTACTGTTTAGCCATTCGTAACTGGTCTAGTTGTTTGTCAGGTTCAGGGTCTTTTCATTGTATTTGAAAAGTAGTATATCACAGTTTTCTTAGCTTGGGTTTCTTTGTCTTTCTTTAAAATGTTTTCGAATAAACACCTTGCTTCCATAATTCTAATTTTACAATGGAATTTCATTACTCAATTGGTATAAGTCTTTACTGGAGATCCTTTCTAGGCAGTAAATCCCCAGAATTCTATATTGCTTTGATGAGTTTGTTTTCATCTGTTCTTGTTAAAACTTACCAGACACTACGGTACAATAGGACTGATTTAAAAGTTAAGTCCTTTCAGTTCAATGCTATTTGCTCGATTTCATATGTTTGTAAATTTGTTTGGAGTTAAGAGCTTAGTTTGAGATATGTTTTCAATAATCCACATCTTCTTTACTTTGGAAAAGTTAGCCAACTTTTTCTTTGATCAGTTCCATTCATTCTCATCTATGCTTTGAATTCTCTTTTGCTGACATTGATCCAGAAGTTGACTGAAATGATTCCTGACTCGTGAATCATGAATAGAAAAAAACAAAAAACAAACAAAAATAATATCAATAAATTCATTATTGCTTGACACTTCCTTTTTAAACATTAAATTTAAAAGTTGTAAATTTAGTGCTATTTGATTTTTAAAAAATCAAATGTTCTGTTGTTTAACTGTGTTTCATTAAATAGTGGATAATGTCAACCTTGCCTAATGTCATTCAATTATTCTGATCCGGTGGTGTTGGCTTTATCAGGATTCTATTGTAACATTTGTTTAAAAAAACTCAAGATAACAAAAAAATATTAATGAGAAAAATGATGAGAGCTTTCTAATTGGTCGTCCTTTTCTCCTTAACTCTCTTAATTAGGTGAATGATTTAGGAGAAAAACTTAGGCTGGAAGTGGAGAATTCTACGAAATTGAAGAAGGTGAATACAGAACTACAGCAGCGTCATTCAATGGCTGAACAAAGTTACAGTGATCTAAATATGAAGTATCAGGATGCAGTCAACTCTCGTCAAGCACTTCAGAATGAAATGTTTAACATGCAGACTTCTTTAGATGGAGAAAGAAGTAGGCGAAGTCAGGAGTCACAACACTCACAAGAACTCTCTGGTAAGACATTATTAATATTGTTGTTGTTGTTATTATTATTATTATTATTATTATTATTATTATTATTATTATTATTATTATTATTATTATTATTATTATTATTATTTGCAAGCGAAGTGGTTAAGGCATAGCACTGTGATCAGGAAGCTCCCGGGTTCGAGCTCCATTTCAGCCACTTCCATTTTTTTTCCTTGGGAAAGATTATTAACCGGTTATTTGCTCTCTTTGACAACATGGGTGATTCCTGTTGACATCGGACATCCTGTTTCATGGATTATCTTTATTCCTTCATGGAATGCCCAGGCAATGTGATCTAGTGGTGCTGTTGCAAAAGGACGTGATGTTTTGTTTTTAAAAAATTATTATTATTATTATTATTATTATTATTATTATTATTATTATTATTATTATTATTATTATTATTATTATTATTACTATTTTTATTATTATTATCATCATAAAAAGATATGTCGCAGGGAAATGTAGAGGTTTGCTCCGTTTAATCTTTTTACAACCATCCTTGATCATGTCAGAATCAGCTGCTGCCTTTTTGTATTTATGATCTGTATGTGTGCGTGCATTGTTTTTTTGTTTTTTTTTATCTCTCTCTAATTTTTTATTTATTTTATTAATATGAGAATCCCCAACCCATTGCGAAAAGGCACACTCCCTCCATTGATCATTTGCTAGCCAATCACATGCTGTATGGAGTCTTTTGACCTCCCATGGTAGTTGAGGAAGTCACAATTGTTGTTTCTTCTATCCCCCATATTCCCTTTTCCAGGTGCGTTCTGTCTTTCTCTTGGATTGAGAGTACTTAGTTTTGTCCTGTCCTTGGCTGGAGTACTCGGCTGAAGGAAGCAGTCAAATGTATAGTATTAGTTTTGGGAGATGTCATCTGTTTTGTCTTTTGTGTAGTCATAAGTTATGTTCTCAGAGAAAACTAGCAGTAATAAAGTATGATCTAAGATGCAGGATAATAGAGGGCTCATTTTCATAGTTTAAAAGTATGGTGCAAGAGAGGAATGTTTTGGTTTGAAAAGTGGGCTTTTTACATGGTGTGGTGATGGGCAGTGGCCATTGTATTAGAAACTTCTTAAGTGGGGAAATAGCAAATGTAAAAGAATTTGATGCGATATAGATATTATTTACCCTCTCCAATCATCAATAACTTGTGCAATAAGAAATAAAAGGTTTTCAAAATTTTCAGTTATAAAGTTAGAATAAAATTAATTTTCTGAATGTTATATAGATTAAACGATTTCAACAATTTCAAATGGGTGTTTGAAAAAAAAGTGAAATGTTGAAAGACCATGGGGGAAAAGAGGATAAAGTTGTGCAAGTTAAAATGATTTACTTCTTCCTAATGTGAACCTATGGGCTTACCCATTTATCAATGATGTTAATTATTTTATTTTTTCTATGCACTGATTCATAAATCTGCATTTTCTATTTTCTGTGTTTAAAAATATATTTCATGTAAGTCGTTTATTTATCTTTGCTTGCTGTTTGCTTTACAGAACGAATCAAATCCTTGTTAGAGGAGAAACAACAATACCAAGAGAAAGAAAAAAACTACAGCCAACATATCCAGTCAATGCAACAACAGATTGTGCAATTAGAAAAGGTATACTTTTTGATACTTGGAGTCTTTTTGATTCTTTATGTCGAGGTTTTTATATTATTTTACAAATGTCTTTGATGGCTGAACGACTTGTGTCTTGTCTTGTAACAAAGTCAAGACACATTGGATGAATGAATGACAATATTGCAAAACTCAGGGCTTCCTTGGGTTACACTATGTCTTTTGACTGTATCTGGCTTTAAGAGGCATTGGATGAAAGTTGTTTTTATAACATTTTACACTAAGAGACAATGATATTAAGTAATTAAAAAGTATAAAGGAAATGGCACACTTTCCATTAATTATGTCTATTGGTTTAAAAAGTGAGGAAAAGGTGCCAAAGATTAGCAGGAATAGATTTGTCCTAATATTTTCAACACTTTGTCACTATTCAAGTCAGAGAAACTGATTAAGACAAGATCCCTCCATTGTTTTTCAAAATAGCTTAGTATCTTAACTTTTCTGTTGAACATTACTAGTCAACCT
>NC_088360.1:71180170-71210170 GCF_034508935.2 Berghia stephanieae | reverse complement strand
GGAACTATTACAGGTGTTGAAATATGACTTGCTTTTTTTTAAAATTCCCTAATTCTTTTATCTTTTTAATTCTTTCCAGTTGGAGGACACCAAACATAGTTACTGCACAGATATTGAGAAATTGCAGCTGGAGAAGGATGACCTCAATAACAAGATCAAACAGCTCAGTGAAGGTATCAGTTCATATCTTAAGGTTTTATTTTTTTCTTCTTTATTGTTCAATGCTTAGATGAGGATCAGGATATTTAGTATGCAGTCATCTGTCTGTTTCATTTTATCATGCCAATATTCTGAGGTTTTACATGCGTTTTAAAAAAATATAAATCACAACCAACTTATGTCATTATTTTAAGTTTTGAATATCTTGCTTGTGCTGGTGATATTGAAAGAATAGTTAGTTGGAAGCAAATGCAAAACTGTTAAAGCAAAATATATAACTTTTAAAATGGTAAAATAGCTGATTTGATGAGATGCTAAACCATCTATAGGTAAATGAATAATTATTTTTGATTGAAACTTTGTTTTTTTTTTTATAGCTCTCTAAAATGATCAGTGTCATTAATTTTTACTCCCACATTCCCCAGATATTGTGAAGTCGAAGAATACAGAGGAAGAAAAATTACGTAAACAGTTAGAAGAAGAAAAGCTGAAGAAGACTCAGGTAAAGAAGATTCAGCTGCTCATTCATGTCTTGTCATCTATCTGTGAACTTATATTCCATAAACTGAAACTGTTGTCATATGTGAACTTTATTAGTAGTAAGAATAACATTAATCAACATATAATGAAACTAAAGGCCATTTAAAATATGAAATTGGTTCTAAAATATTTGTAAAATTTTCAAAACTTTCAGGCTGTTAACAAACTGGCAGAAATAATGAACAGAAAGGAATTTGGACCTGCTGGTCGTGGAGGGAAAAGCAAAGCAGCGGAGACAGATTTGAGAAAACGCAAAGAAAAAGAAAACAGAAAACTGCAACAGGAATTAAATATGGTAAGCCATTTGTTTGTTATTTATACATTTTAAATGATAATTTTTAGAATTGTAAATTTGAAAACTTGTTATCATAGCTATTACATGTTGTGGGTGTTTTTGTTTTATATTAAGTCTGTATTGGGATATTAAAAATATTTTTTGCTTTCTTTGGATTAATAATTGATTTATTTCTCTCTTTTGAATTATAGGAACGAGAAAAGTACAACAAGATGATAGAAAAAATGCAGAGGGATGTGTCTGAAGCCCAACAGAATGTTTATGAGGAGAGTCATGCAAGGCAGCGCTTGCAAATGGAGCTTGATGCCAAGGACTCTGAAATGGAACAACTCAGACAAAAATTGGCATTTTTGAATACAGACAGTGCATCTGTTCACAGTGGCAACATGGATGAGAGCTTGATATCTAATTCTGAAGACTCAGGAAGTAAGATTTGATTTAATGTTGCTGATTATAATTACATCTTCTTAACCACAATTCTGACATCCAGGTATTCGAGATAGGGACTGATTTTTTCCTCATTTTTTTGTACTTCATAATCTGAAAGTTCTTGATTCTGGATCCCACACATAATTTTGGGGCCAGCTTTTTGTGTCGAGCAACAAACCATAATTGATTCATGTAAGTTGTGAACATACATTTTAAAGAATAGGGTTTATGACAGTTTGATTGGTGGCTGAGAAAAAGTATAATTAAAAGGTTTCATGATTAGAAAAAAATTCTGAATGATGAAAATATTGTAACCTTATTTTCATCTTTTTCAGTTTCAGATACTCATATGGAAGGTTGGTTAGCTATTCCTAACCGTAATAATATCAAGAAATATGGATGGAGGAAACAGTATGTAGTTGTCAGCAGTCGGAAAGTCTTGTTTTACAATACTGAAACTGACAAAGTCAATTCTGATCCCATCATGGTCCTCGACATTGAGTAAGTCCTCTCACATTATTGGGTTGTTTTTCTTATCAAGTGGCTCAGTTGGTAGAGAACACTCGCTTCACACGCAGAGGGACTGAGATCAATCCAGGGTGCAGTCGAGAGATTTTTTTCTGACCCTCCTGTTCACCCAGCAGTGAATGGGTAGCTGAGTCTGTTTCATTTGGCGGATAATACTTTGCGATGGACTAGCGTCTTATCCCAAGGATAGCAAGCCGTTGCTATTGTCCATTTCACGCTATAGAAACCATGATAAACTCTGGCTCCATGGGTCAAATGTCTCTGAAGGACTTTTTTTTTTTCTTATCAAGTGTACAATTTTATCTCTCAACAGTCTGGCTCTTAATTTGACATAATATGACCTACCTATATGGGCAATTGAAATAATTCTGTCTACAATTTATTTTGATTCAGCGTCTGTATATTACAGTGAAGATTTGTCTGAATTTTTTGTGGGTGAATCTACAGTGCAAGTTATGTTTGTCATCTCCTTTATTCAATTTAAAAAGACATATAAACTGCAGAGTCATTGAAATGTCAACTTTTCTTTTCATTTTCTCAACAGCAAATTGTTCCATGTTCGCCCGGTGACTCAAGGAGATGTTTACAGAGCTGATGCCAAAGATATTCCCAGAATTTTCCAGGTGAATAAATTCATGCAAGCACCTACATGGAACAATACTGTTCTTGGGAAATTACACAGTGCTGTGACATTACAATAAAATGATGTTTGATCTGGATTTTGCTGTGGATAGCGTCTTGGTTAGGGCACTTTTTTCCTAATCTGAGGATTGGAACTGGGTCCTACTGAACTATTCCTTTGCTTGGTTTCTTCATAGCTGGCAAAAGAAAAGACAATATAGCAAAGATGTTGACCGAGGACAATGCCTTGTCAGCAGGGACAATCCTTACTATCTATTTGGTACTTTGATAAAAATACACTCCAAGAGTTTTGGGAGTTAGAAATAGCTATTTTAAAGCGGTCAAAGCAGTTCAGATTGCATTTTCAACTTTGAACACCTGAATAACTAGCATAGCGCACCCACATCAAATTATTATGGTAAAGTTTATTCTGGAATCACCAAAAGAAAAAAAAAGAAATTTTTTAAAATGTCATTGCTTGTTTTTATTATTTAAGCTGATTTAGTTTTTATTAGATTTTTAATTTTGGTTCAATTGCTTTTCAACTGTCGTGAATAGATTTTTACGTCTCATTCACGATGAGAAAATAAAATAAATAAATAATATGCACGAGGCATGTATCTCCACCGAAGTGGGTAGAACGCGATTTTGGGTTATCCGTTTAGGAAACGTTTAGTATAGGTTCAAATTGTCAAAAAAGAGGGCGAGCACGTGGTGACTGCCGCTTATATACTGTGGCAACAAGATATGACGTCACAATCACAAACGGAACATCATGACAACAACTCACAACAGCCTCGATCGAGATACTACACACCAACACACAACACAAAAAGGGATATCATTCCCTACACAACATAGATATTTTCACCAGAGGTATAATGTGTAAATGAAAATTTATGGTTCCCTTTAACGAGTAGTCTTTATAATGTCAGACTATAATTAACATCATGATCTGAAATCTGTATACAAATGTTCCTTACTCAATTGACATTGTCCATTGAACAGGACTGTCAGAGGTTGACTAACAACAAATTTGCTACCATCATCCTGTAGACTACAGAGAAGCAGGAGTAGCTAAGAAGAGGATGGAGAACAAATATATAAAGGAGATTCATATTTTGAAATTTTTAAAAATCAAAATAAGTTTTGCTGGCTTTACAACAAGACAATAATGAAAATATTATCAACTGAAAAGATTAAACTAAACTTTAAAACAATTTTATTTGTAAAGTTCTTGATATGGATATCCATTGCCAGGTTTTGTATGCCAGTGAAGGAGAAAACCGCAAACCTGATGATGCATCTTCTCAAGAAGCCGTCGTTGCAGCTACTGATCGTGCTGGTGTCATCAGTTACAAAGGCCATGACCTCATTCCCCTCAACTACCGCACTCCAACCTCCTGTGATTCCTGCCACAAGCCTGTCTGGCATGTGCTTCACCCACCTCCTGCTTTAGAATGCAAACGTAAGACAATAATTTGGATAAGACTTTAATGAAGACCATTTAAAATTTAACAACTCTCTATTACTCTTACTTGTCTGTCGCCTGTTACTGATCCCATAGTCTTGTCAACTGTTTGGGCATTAATGTTGATTTTTGTAATGGTTTTCATCATAAGCAAATGTGTATTGGATTTCATACAATTTGGTTAATCTATACATTTAATTTTAAATATTGAAATCAACTAATTTTTAAACCTTTTCCACCCTCTAGGATGCCACGTTAAAGTTCATAGAGAGCATTTTGACAAAAATGAAGAGTTCATTGCTTATTGTAGAGGTAAGTGTTATGTTATATCATTTCTGTTCGTCCATTTTTTCTATTCTAGAAATTTCTGTGACATTATTTGGCAATGAGTGATTTCTTCATATTAATTTAAATCAATTCAGTTTGTCCTCATTATTATTTTTCTTTGGTCTTATATGATTTCGGTTTTGTCTAAATTTGGCATCGACCACTGAATCGGACAAGAGTTACTATTTGGGTGCAAACTCTGGTACATGGTTTTTAAACTGTCACCGTTTCGCTACAAGGAATATGGGTGGATGGGGTCCATGACCTCCTTGGTAGGTCAACTCATGCTGTGTCCTCTTATCCACCATTGTCTGATTTCTCCTTTCCCATTGCTTTTTGTCCTTATCCTGGATACCTTGATTTTACTCAAGTCATGATCCTTAACTAAGAAGAAATATTGTTCCTTTTTGATAGGTAATATTTTTCACTTTTAAAACATCTTCCAATGATATTATTGTGTTTTAAGTTATTCAATTGTCTTTTATTATTTCAGCGAATCTCTCATATCAGAGGTCTTGTGTCTGTGTCTGAATTAGATTTCATATTGATTTCATACTAGACAACTTTTAAATCTGATTATTTTTTCTTTGTTGCTTAAAGTGCAAAGCCAAGACCTATAGTATGTAATATTTTTGATTACCCCATCATATTCTGTTTTATCCGCTAAAATTAATTAAAAGTTAGTATAGTAAAGTATAGTAAATAGAAAATTGCCTAAAAATAAACAGAAATTGGACAGGCGTTTATGAATTTTTTAATTTTTCATCCCCTCCTCCAGTCACTTATGATTCAAGTATACAAGCCAAAGAAATGCTACTGTTGGCAGAATCTACAGAAAAGCAAAAGGTCTGGGTCACTCATCTCAGCAAAAAAGTATCAACCAAAGGCATCGTCAGCTCAGGAAATATCACGTAAGTGGCTTATGGAATTTCTGGAATCTGTCAGATTAAGTTTCATTGAGAAATTCAAGTCATATTAACATGCTGTTTCTGATGTCAGTGAATTCCATAATATTAAGTCATTATTAAGTTCTGGCAATTAATAGATTTATACAAAGGTTGAATCAAAATATAATGGGACTCTGCTTTTTACTTTAAAACGATTTGAATCAATAGCATGCATCATACCTCAAATTAAAGCATTGTTTTTGTGTGGAGCATAGGGGTTTCTGAACTGCTGAGAAAAGTTTTTTTATTTAACCATGAATTCTAAGAAAAATCCATTCTAACACTTTAAAAGACATGGTTTATTCATAAACTGGTAAGCGAAATTCTATTGCCACTAAATTTATTTTTTATAAACCCCAGCCCCCACCCACACCCACACCCACAAGGTGTCTTTGCTTAATAATTCACTCTCTGCAAATAATTTACCATAAATAGCTCGATCTAGTCAGGATTGACTAAATTGACTCATTCCCATCTCTCCCCTTGGAATGAACATATTATCCCCAGGCAGTCCTGTCGATTGCTCTGGTGAAGACCTCCCTTTAGGAAGCAAACCTTGTTTTGTCTCTTTCCTTCTCAACTGTCATTCTACATGCTCTCTTGGTCTTCCTCTCTTTCTCTTGCTGTCAGTTTTGTCCATGTTTTGTGTCACACAAGGGAGGCATGTCCTTAAGACTTGTATTGTGAGTGTATGTATATGTTTGCATGCTTTGGACATTTATTTTTGCTAATAGTGTTAAATCTTTTATATGTTTGAGTAGATTCACAAAAAGTTTCATATAGAAAGAAAATATAAACAACTTTTGTTTTCAGAAATGTTCACTGTCAAGGCCATGTGTTATAAAGTTATTTTGATTTCACAGGATACTCTATATGATTTACATAATTTTCTCTCTCTCTGTACAGGACTCTGCGTGGAACCAAGCAATATTCTTCCTTTGGTCCTCAACAACGAGGGCCTCAAGGTGGTAAAACATCTACATTGCCCTCTAACTCAAGGAACTCATAATTGTAGTGCTGGATTTTATCATGCCTTATGGATTGGTATCTCAGCAGCCACACGATCATGACTAATGCACACCGTACATACCTACCCATATATTCCCCAATCCCATACATATCTTGATAATTTAAGTTTGTTTGTGTTAATAACCTACTCATCACCAAAATCTATTATTTGGTGTCATAGTATGCATTGGTTACTTTTAAGAACAGTGACAGCATAGAATGGATCCTTGGGATGTAGTTGTGGTAAATTTGAAAGATGGAGGCAATCGTTGATTTGATGTTCTTGTTAAATGTGTGCTAAAAATCTGTATTTTGTTGATTTTGTTTTCATTTTTTAAGGATGAACCAAGACGTGATGAATATGTTGAATGACTTAATGAATGGTTTGATTGCATGCACTGAACATGTTTGATCTGTATAAATTCTGGGAAACCTCATTTTATGTTTGATATCAAAGTGTGGTAATTTTGTATAGTTTTTGGTCTTACGAGGGCAATCAACAGAGGCTTACTAATTTTGTTGAATGAATTAAAGCATGGGTAAGTTGTTCTCTGTGTTATTTAATCAGCATTTAGTATTCAATATCACAATAAGTTTTTTTGAATTATGTAGTTCTGTTTGTTTTTTTTTTTAGTCCTGTTTTATCAGTTTTTATTATTGGTTCTTTCTTGGCCTCAAATGGAGTACTATTTCATACATTGACAAGTAAATGGAAGACTAAAATTCTCTATGATGGCTATGTTTTGTCTGATTTCAAATCCTTTAGTGAAATGATTGGAATGTTTGAGTGTTAACTTAATATTCATTCCTGTCATAACATTTCTTGATTTTACTAAATATTGCTAACAATCTCATCTTGACCCTGATACCATTGTCCACATTATCAATCACCATTGTCATTTTTTTTCATCCATCAAATGTTATTGTCATCGCTTTCATACACTATTCACAAAATGCTTCTTTCATTTTCTGTTGCCTTTTACCTGTGCCATCAATTTTTTGAAACATACACAGACCAACTAAATCATTGCTTTTATCCAGGTTACAGAGATAATTTGTCACCAATGATCAGGACTCAGTTCTTCGCAAGTTTACTTTTCTTTCTCTGTCCGCTCTTACCATGCTGCCTTTACCTTTTTCAATTTCTTTTCCTGTTTCATAGTCAGGTTTTCAAAACGAATCAGTTGTTTTTTTTTAGGAATGTTTATTCGCTTATCTAGAAAGTTGGAAACATTTTGAGTCATTTAAATTGTCCTTTTATCATGTTTAAATCATGGTTGTTAACTTCCTAGGAGGGAAAGAGTTGAAATTTAGTGAAATGTAATTGTAGTTGGGAGGATTATTATTATTATTATATTATTATTATTATTATTATTATTATTATTATTATTATTATTATTATTATTATTATTTTCATCATCATCATTCATCATTATTATTATTATTATTATTATTATTATTTTTATTTCATCATCATCATCATTATTATTATTTTAATTTTTTTCTATTATTATTATTATTATTATTATTATTATTATTATTATTATTGTTATTATTACTATTTTCTCCATTGGAATAATGAGATTGAAAACTTTTCAGGGAATATGCCCAAGCTGAAATCATACCAATGATTCACTGTGTCTCTATGTTGCAAATCGGAAAGGGGGAGTGGGGGAGGGAATGTCAGGAAGTTTACAGTCATTGTTGATTAAATCCGACTTGTTAGGATATTCATTAGGCGAATTGTCTTTGAATTGAAAAGTAGATATAATTTAGGATTCAATAAGGGTAATCACAAATGAGATTATGAGTTAAGAAAGTCATAGTAGTCCTCACAGAATAGAATTCTAATGAGAGTTGTTGATCAAATAGATATGAATTCTAAGATAAAAAAAGAGGCTATGAAAAAGTTGTATTTGACACAAAAACACAATGGAATTGCGTCATTTTGAATTACTATAAAAAGATCTATTTTTGATCACTTTCTCTGACTGAAGTAATAATGATAGAGAACCCCCCCCCCCCCCCCCCCCCAAAAAAAAAAAAAAACAAAACAAAAAAAACAAGGAGAAAGACAGGCACCAACAGAATAGAGAAGTATTAGCCCTGCAAACATTCTAAAAATGTGGACAATGTCGTTATTAGGACCAAACTTTATTTTTTTTTTTTACTTTTAGAAGATATTCCTGCTTTGGGTGCCATTCTCTTAGTTTTTAACAAAGAAATTTCTCATTCAAGTCAGAGAAGCTGTTGTAAACTCCGTTATTTCGATGATTCTTTGTCTTTTTGTATCAAAAATGACCAAATGCTTCAGCCTTACAAACATATAATTTTGTACATAATGTTTGTTGGTTATTTACATGTGAATCACTTGAGGTTGATTGAAATTCTGTCTGGGAATGAATTATCAGAACTGGACATACACATGCATTGCACTTTATTCATCAAAATCGTATCTATTATTTTTGAAAGATTAATATGGATAGGATCTTGGTAAGAAACTATAAATACCGTGGTTAATCGTGCACTCATTTCATTAAACTTAATTTTTATTTAAGTAATTGTGGGGAAAATATACTTATGTACAGGTAATCTATGGCAATTTCATACCCTTCTTGTGCTTAATGTATAATTGACAATATTTTTTCTAAGAATTATATATTGAAAACTATCTCAACCATTTAAAGTGATTAGGATCTAATGGTTTTGATAGTTGATTGAAGTTTTATTATTAAAAACCTTATACCCTTTCTAATAATAAAAATAACATAACAAACCAAATAGAGATGCAAAGCAATGCTTTTGGAAAAGAGATGAGTAATTCCATGCCTATCTTTTCTTACTGAAAACTAGATAGCTTATGGTAAGATGAAAAGTGGATAACAGTTTGGTTCTTGGTTCTGAGACCATTTATCTCATTTAAAACTGTTTCTTGTTGATGTCGAACTCATTCCCTAAGTCCTACCGTATTGGAGGAAAAAATAAGGATAAGTATTGAATTGTAAGCTTCAATTTATTAGACGAAGAGAGATCTATGGACGTTTCAGGTTTCCCCTTTATCAACATCCACAGTATCTGATTATCTGTCTTCATCTAATAAATTGAGGCTTACAATTAAATATTTATCTTTATTTTTTCCTTTGACATTCAAGCAAAACATTTTCATTATACCTTATTGGAGGACACGCCTCTAAGGTTAAAAGGGGAATAAAAAAGAAAATAGGACGGATCCATTGCTTTCCCTTTCCTTATTTATTTTCTTAATGACAATGAGAATATGTTAAAATTATTCCATATAATGAATTAGTCGAATTCACAAGTCCATAAATGCAGACAAGCAGTGCCTAATTTATTTTTGTTTATTTTTGTATGAAAGAGCATTCACGTTTACAGTATTTCGCAACCCCTTTTGTTTGACTTTCATTAATGCAGGTATAATGCACACCTCTTGTATTTAAACAAATTTATTATCACTCATATTTATTTTGCTTTCTTATTTTGTTTCTTAAAGTATAATTCACTGATTAAGTGGGGCATATTTATTCTACACTGTCTCAGGTCTTTTGAAGAGTGTTCATTTTTATACAATATTCTTGTTGGGCAGTCAAATAGAATGGTCCTACACTGTACAGTATAAAAAAAAACATCATGGTGCTTTTCCCCCTTTTTCTCTATTCATCGTATATACTTCATCTTCCTAACAAAACCATGTAGTCCATGTTGTACTGTGAATTGATTGGAAGTTTTTTTTTTTCACTTCACATTTATTTATATTTTTTAAAAATTATTTCGGTTGCTTGAGATATTTCTATTTTCTCCATTTGTGGAAGATTATTCATACTACTACTTTCAAGCTTTTTATCATCGTCTTCATTAACTGCAGCATTATCATCACCATCATCGTCATTATTATTGTTGTTACTATTAGTACGAAAATGTGTTTAATAACAGCATTTAATGCTACACCCCTTACATTGTTGTAAAGTACCTACATAAAAATGTGTGTAATCACAACTCTTTCATTCCAAAAATATTCTTTGTACATAATAACTTGTAATGTGATTTTAGAGAACGAATGTCGTTTGCTTCTTAATTTTAATGTTAACACATTTGTACTTTTTTTTCCTTCATTTTTTCCCCCTGGTTTTTCTCCTTTGTTTTCTTTTATTCTCTGAAACCAAAGTGTTATGTCTAAATGATACTGGCTGATAATTAATCGTAATGTTGGTTCTACCTGGCGCCATGTGATCCTTTTAAAAGGCAAGGACAAGCAGCTGAAACTGGCAAATCTTTTTACCTTGCTCTTTGAGTTTCTTGCAAAACTAACATTCTGCCATTGGCAAAGAAAATTAATTAAGTGCAACTTTCATACTAGGAATCAAAAAGAACTAAATATATATATATATATATATATATATATATATATATATATATATATATATATATTATATATATATATATATATTATATATATATATATATATATATATATATAAGATATATAAGAGAAAGAAATTTTAAAGATTAGATTTCATTCATAATAGTTTTGTGACATAGAATTCTCATTGGTGATAAAGAAAATTTTAAAAGTTGTTATTACTTAACCTGCCCCCCACCCCCCACCCAAACCTAATCTCTTCCAGAACTTAGCCAAATAGTTTTCAGCTGCCTTCCTCCCAATCATTCATCATAATATATCAGATTTGCCCAAAGATCAAAATATCTCTTGTCATATACTATTTCAATGACTTATTGTTTTGGTGTTACTAATAGTATAATGACCTGTACTCAGAGACGCATAATGTTTATGATTATTTTTTATTATTATGATTATTATTAATATCATTATTATTTTTGTTATTAATATTATTATTATTATTATTGCTATTGTGATTGCTGTTGATTTTTGTTGTTGTTGTTATTGTTATTGAGTTAAAATTATAAAAGCAGGTAATTGTTTCAAAGGGGCAAGACTAGCTCTAAATATTCCAGTCTTAAATCGTCTTCCCAAAATGCTTGAGTACTGAATCTAATACAACTGTATTTAAAGTTATATATTAATTTTTTCTCTCCATAGTTTGGATTATTTTACATCGAACTTTACAGCGCAGAACATTTTCAGCCAATTTGTCTTTCTAAATTTGTTTTACTCCTTAAAATGAGTGAAATGAAAACGTAAAGAGGAGGTCACGCTGTGTCTTCTATCCCCTTATATATCTGTTTTCCAAGTTACTTTCGTCTTTGTCTTGGAACAAGATTGCTTAGTTTTGGTCTAGCCCTGGGCGTAACCATAGACTGGGAGGGAAACAATCCAATGTATAGTATTAGTTTTGGGAGTGGGAGCTGATATTTTTTACCTTTTAATTATATTTTGGTTCGTAAACATTTGAGTGTATTCCTCTTTGTTGGGACTTGTGCTTGTTCTGGAACCCTTCCCCTTCATCTTACTTTTTCTTGTGTAATTTCAATTATAAATCTATAACTTTTTTGACTATCCTATTTCCTTCCTTTTTACTGGCGCTGAAATGATCTAAATGTGTTGCCTGGGTGGGGTTCCTGACCTCCCATAGTGAGCAGGGAGGTACATACTGTGGCTTCTATCCCCCTATATATGTTTTCCAACATGCTTTCTGTCTTTGTCTTGGAATAAGATTACTTGGCTTTGTCCTGGTCCTGACCAGATACCCTGGCTGGGAGGGAAACAGTCAAATGTATAGTTAGTTTTGGGAGATGATATTTTTTTCCATGTAAATCATCTCTGTTATGCACTGTATTATGTTTTGTTTACGTATTATATATGATTTGTAAACGTTTGATTGTATTCCTCTTAGTGGGGACCTGTGCTTGTGTATGGATGAGACTTTTAGGTGATCTCAAACCAAGTACTTTGATAGTGTGCTCTTGGAATCTACATCTGTTACCTATTTGAACCAATTCCCCTTTGCCTTACCTTTTCTTTGGTGCTTTAATTGTAATTCTAGAACTTTTAACTATCCCATTTTCTTCCTTTTTACTGGTGCTGATATGACCTTAATTTGTTGCAACTGGGTGGGGTTCCTGACCTTCCATAGTGGGCAGGGGGGTACATACTGTATCTTCTATCTCCTTATATCTGTTTTCCAACATGCTTTCTGTCTTTGTCTTGGAATGAGATTACTTGGTTTTGTCCTGGCCCTGGTCGGAGTCCTGGCTGGGAGGGAAACAGTCAAATGCATATAGTTTTGGGAGATGATATTTTTTTCCTTGTAAATCATCTCTCTGTTATGTATTATTATGTTTGTTATTTTTAATGTATAATGTAAGCATTTGAGTGTATTCCTCTTTGTTGGATTTTGTGCTTGTGTCCGGATGAGACTTATAGATGATCTCAAAACTAAGTACATTGATGGTTTGCTCTTGGAATCTGCATCTGATCCCTATTTGTTCTCAGTTCCCCTTTGTCTTACTTTTTCTTGGATGCTTTAATTGTAATTCTAGAACTTTTTACTTTCCCATTTTCTTCCTTTTTACTGGCGCTGATATAACCTAAATGTGTTGCAAGCGCCGTAAAACCCTTAAAAACAAACAAACAAACAAGGGACGTAAAACTCTTTAAAAATGAAAGATAACGGTTGTAAATGTTTTGCTAATGTAATTGATGCTAAGGTTGTATGTATATAATAGTTATACCCATGATGTGAAACCTGCTGAATAATACATCATTTTATAGTATGAAATAATTTTTTATACTATATGGAAACATCAGCGTAAGAAACAATGGACGGATTTGTCAGTGTAATTGTGTTCATTTTCAGTTTGGATGTTAACATACTGACTGTGATTATTTTCTTTTTGTTACATTAGTGTGTATTCACTTTCTTTTTCATTCATGTTTAAGTGATAATTTGTACAAATATGTTTGCTGTTTCGTTTTGCATGGGAATGTGAATACTCAAAAGGGTTTCAAATATTATATTATGTGATACGTTGCTAAATGTCGGAAGATTTTTCCCAAAAATTACTCCGGGCATGTAATATGTTGTTATGTTAATCAAGTTTATCAACCAATATTTGTCACGTTATACAAAGTGCTCAATCAAAGCGGGTACATAAGCCACATAAGCTTTTTGAATACTTACCTATATGGTAAATCATTGTGGTAATATGGAATGCAACATATCTATCATGGCAGATGTATGTGACCTGCACTTTTCATGTGTATTTAATTCCTTTTAAGTACCATTCTTTCTTTTCCATAAATTTAAAAATAATTTTCTCCTAACTTTTCTTTGATAAAGTCTTTTTATCTCTTTCTCTCATTATTTTCCTTGATATCATATCTGTTTTTTATCTTTTGTCTTGGAACCTGCTGTTCAGCTGTGTAAAGTTGTAATAAAATAATTCTTGGTTGTGGAATGATATACCATTCTATGAAGGTATTTATTAGTGAAAATTCAATATGTGTTATAAGAGTATTTCATATCTTCTTTTCCCCTTTATAGTTACTATAGTATAATCCACTATTTACTACAATGAAAATATCTTTATATTTTATCGTTACACTATTGAGTTGTTACATGTTTTGTCAAATACGAATAAGTCGTCCTCTGTTTTGGGAGATTATTTGTTTTTATCTTCCATTCAATTTAAAGTGTAAATAGGTTATTTACATTTGTTTGTACAAAATTATTACTATCCAAAAACACGGCTATAATAGAGCCCTGCCTAGAAAGCAACAATTAAAATTACTATTATATTCATTCTCTTTCTCCCTTGGCATTCCTTCTATCCATTGTCTTCATTTCTTGTTTTCTTCAGAATTCTCCAATCATTGTCATTACTATTACTATTACTATAATAATTATAACATGATAATTATTAATACTATTCCATTAATAAACCTGTTTCATGTTAATATCATGTCAATAATTTTGTGGAATTCTTTCTTCAGTTAAAATGTTTTAAAAACTTAAGCATCTATATTGCGCAATATCCAGTGAAGTGTTAAAGCACTTTATAAGAGGTCCCAGAGCCAACACTGGGTGGGGATACTGACCTCCCATAGTGGGCAGGGAGGTACATGCTGTGTCTTCTATCCCCCCATACCCGTTTTCCAATTGCTTCCTGTCATTGTCTTGGAATGAGATTACTTAGTTTTGTCCTGATCCTTGCCGGAGTTCCTTGGCTGGGAGGGAAACAGTTGAATGTCTAGTTATAGTTTTGGGAGATATTTTTTTTCCTTGTAAATCATCTCTCTGTTACGCATTGTTTTATGTTTAGTTTATTATATGATTGGTAAACATTTGAGTGTATTCCTCTTAGTTGGGACCTGTGCTTGTGTCTGGATGAGACTTTTAGGTGATCTCAAACTAATTACTTTGACGGTGTGCTCTTGGAATCCACATCTGTTCCCTATTTCAACCAATTCCCCTTTGTCTTACCTTTTCTTTTGTGCTTTAATTGTCATTCTAGAACTTTTTACTATTCCATTTTCTTCCTTTTTACTGGCGCTGATATGACCTTAATGTGTTGCAAGCGCCGTAAAACCCTTAAAAACAAAAACAAACAAACAAAGCCACAATGACTCAGTTCAAAGTCAAGATGCCTCTTCATGCCCAGTCATAGCACGGGGCAAGCGTGAAATGTATCCCCTGGTTTTAGCCTTCTCAACCTTTAAAGCCACGCACTGTACTGATTGGTCAGTGGCGCGAGTACGACTCGAGCTGTACTAAATTCAAAGCGGTGTGATTGGTTCAAGTTTTGAAGCTCTGTAAGGGTTTTTTAACACCAGGTCAAAAATGAATTTCATTGTTTGTGAAACAGAAAATTAAAAGTGTGACTTTTTATTGTTAAATTCTTACACATTATCAAGACAATAACGACCTGTGGCTTAGCCTTAATAGCCTTTAAGGCCCTACGCCACTGGTAAATCATGTTTTGTACTGATAGTTATATTTTTTGTTTTGATTATATCTTGTAAACATTTGATTGAAAATCTAAACTTCACCCAAGATAGATCTTTGTTCCTTTACATATGAAGCCAGTCCTCTACCAACTGTTACCCCCAATCATGTCCCAGGCAAATCAAAATTATCACACTGAAACACACATACCCACACACAAAGTCATATAGAAGGGACAATATATTAGAGGGGGGAGAGAAATCACAAAGACCTATTTATAGAATCTCAAAGGGAGCAAACCAACTTGATGCACCACGAGTGATGGAATATTGGAAAGACTTTAGATATGTTTAACTGAGAACTCTCAACTCCCCACCCCCTATTCGAACAGGTGTTTCAGTCCATAAGCACTCTTAGCTTTAACTTCTTCATACACCTTCATACCCGAGCTCCTCTGCTGATTACAACTAATAAAGAAAACAATATGGCTGGGTGGGGATCCTGACCTCCCATAGCGGGCAGGGAGGTCCATACTGTGTCTTCTATCCCCTTATATCTGTTTTCCAACATGCTTTCTGTCTTTGTCTTGAAATGAGGTTACTTGATTTTGTCCTGGCCCTGGTTAGAGTCTTGCCTGGGAGGGAAACAGTCAAATGCAAAGTTATTGTTTTGGGAGATGATATTTTTTTCCTTGTAAATCATCTCTCTGTTATGTATTATTATATTTGTTATTTTTAGTGTATAATGTAAGCATTTGAGTGTGTTCCTCTCTGTTGGATCTTGTGCTTGTGTCCGGATGAGACTTATAGGTGATCTCAAACTAAGTACATTGGTGGTATGCTCTTGGAATCTACATCTGATCCCTATTTGTTCCCAGTTCCCCTTTGTCTTACCTTTTCTTGGGTGCTTTAATTGTAATTCTAGAACTTTTTACTATCCATTTTCTTCCTTTTTGCTGGCGCTGATATGACCTAAATGTGTTGCAAGCGCCGTAAAACCCTTAAAAACAAAACAAACAAAAACAAAACAATATGGAGTATTAAAAACAAGGAAATAAAATCAAATTCATAATCACAACATCATATTTTATTTGGTTTTCCAACACCAATTTGGAATGTGTTTACTATCATCCATTTTATACCTCTTAGTGGGTAACATGGGAGGGTAAATGAAGGTATATTATGAAATCAGATGAGAAGCTGACAGATTCTTATGTGGCACATCTGTCCACCCAATAATTGAGTAGTCATGTCTAATATTGGATATACTGGTTGGCCTATGTGACAAAATAGCATCCTGCTCAGAGGGTAGCATGTAACAATTAATTCCTTAACGTCCTAGTAAGGAATCAAGCTCAACTCTCAGTAGGGCTCTAAATAACTAAATATTCTATATTACTACTTTCTCTCCTCTACTATTGTGGGTATTATTATTATGTCCAACTAGATGACCCTCCCTGATGCCATAACAATTGAAGCCTTGACTGGCCTGGGTGAATGGGGGATTGAATTCATCACAAACCTTCTAAATCAAGTGTATGACACAGGAAAAATGCCAACTGATATGAAACGATCCATTTTTATAGCACTACCAAAAAAGCCAGGGGCAGTTGATTGTGAACAACACAGAACTATTAGCCTAATGAGCCACCTCACAAAAATTCTTTTGAAGATAATTTTACTAAGAATAAGAAATAAAATACGACCTGAAATTGGGGAGATGCAATTTGGTTTTGTTGAGGACAAGGGTACCAGAAATGGAATATTCACATTATCAATGCTGATGGAAAGATGTATTGAAGTAAATAAAGATCTGTATATGTGTTTCATCGACTATTCAAAAGCCTTTGATAAAGTACAACACGAAAAACTATTCAAAATTCTATCATCCTTGGACATTGATGGTAAAGATTTAAGAATATTACGGAATTTGTACTGGAACAAGAAGCAGCAATGCGTGTTGACAACGAACTAAGCAGTTTTACACCTATTAGAAGAGGAGTTAGGCAGGGGTGTGTTTTGTCTCCAGATTTATTCAACCTCTATAGTGAAATGATATTAAGAGATATCGAACATAAGAAGGGGGTGTGTATTGGAGGAAAGAATGTAACAAATCTGAGGTATGCAGATGATACGGTTCTACTGGCAGAATCTGAACATGAACTACAAGAATTACTGGATGTTGTAGTCAGGAGTAGTGAAAATATGGGACTGGAACTGAATACATCTAAAACAGAATGTATGACGGTATCTAAAAATAATAACCCACCAGCCTGTGTAATAACAAGCAGAGGACAAACAATACAACAAGTTGAATGTTTCAAATATTTAGGCTTCAATGTAACATCCAATGGAAAATCAGATTGTGAAATAAAGAAAAGAATAGGTATGGCGAAGAATGCATTCAACCAGCTGCATACAATTATGAAAAACAGGAATATTAGCATGAAAACAAAAATCAAAGTCCTGGATTGCTATGTACTGTCTGTGCTGCTATATGGTTGTGAGAGCTGGACCATAAACAAGACCATGGTTAAAAGACTGGAGGCAGTGGAAATGTGGTTTTACAGAAGAATGATGAGGGTGTCATGGATGGAAAGGAAAAGAAATGAAGAAATTTTAGAAATGGCAAACAGAAAAAGATCACTGATAACAAAAATCATCAAACGCCAAATGGAATTTTTAGGACACATTATCCGCCACCCTGGTTTGGAAATACTCGCCTTGACTGGAAAGATGAATGGAAAAAGAATAAGAGGAAGACAAAGAATAACGTATTTGAAAGGGATAAGAACTTGGACAGATGAAGCTGAGAAAGGTGGCGCTGCTTTAATAGAATTGGCAAGAGATAGATCAGCTTGGCGGAAGATGACCTCCGACGTCTGCTTCAGATATGGAACTACATGAGATGAGAGATGACCCTCCCAACACTGTAAAAGACACTGTAAAATTACCCTAATAATCACCTATAAAGGGGAACATAGCTTTCAATACGGATTCATTCTTTAAGAAATGAATATCGCTCCCCTCGATCATGATGACTTTAACTGCAATCTGCCACTTACACAACACTCATTAAGAAGAGAACACTACTCCATATGTAATTCATGACCTGTGTACTTATCTATTATTTCTTCACTCGTCTCGACATCCATACATCCTAATTTTTCTGTCCAAATATGACAAGGAATATACCTAAATGTGATAATACAAGAGTTGATCAAATATGAATAGTCCTGGTTATGTGAGAATGTTCCCACAAACGAATTTCTGCAAAGCTGGAGGGGAAAATATATACATCTGTTGTAAGACCAACAATGTTTTATGGACTACAATTAAGAAACAAGATGATGAAGTTGAGGTGGCAGAAATGAGGATGTCGAGATGGTCACTGGGCTGGACACGAAAAGATAAAGTGAGAAATGAACAAATTTGAAGGTTGACTGAAGTGAATAATGTATCAATAAAGATGATAGAAGATAAATTGAAATGGTTCGGAGATGAGAGAGGTAGTACGTGGGAAGAAAAATATTGGATATACAATTAGCAGGAAAAAGGGATGCCCAAAGACTAGATGGTTGGATAGGGTAAAGGACGATATGAAAGACCTGGGCCTGTAAGAGGATGATGCTATGAGATACATGGAGATGTGGCCTTCATTATGGCAAGCCTGCAAAATGCAGGATAAGCTGAAAGACGAAGAAGATGAGAGAATGTTCTGATTCTCATGACGTTGTGCACACTTACTTTTTACTGAATTTCTGGTTTGTGTGCTTTGGTGTGCAGTAACGTAAAAAGTGCATATGAGAAGTTCCTATTTTTTGTCATGCAATCTTATAAGAAATTTATAACCTTTTCCTGAAAATTTCACACAAATTGATTGAATCGTTAATAGTCAGGGCAATTCATATTTGATCAGCCCTTGCAGTTTTGAATTACAAAATCCAATGCAAGACATGTTCATGTCAAAGGTTACATTGTTACATTTCATTTTCCTAATTATTATTTATTTACAAAAGCGCTAAAAAAAATAAAGTACATCAAAATGAATGGTGGGCCTGATGCATTAGAACCAAGACCAGATGACATCTACTTCATTTTTTCTACTTCATTCAACTGCACGAAAAACATGCTGTGCTTTCTTCTTTATCGTTAAATTCACATTTTAAAATTTTGCTCTTCCTAATGTCACTTCCCATCAGTCAAGGAAGATAGATTTTTGGGGATGTTTTTTTTTTCTTCTTGCATTGTCTGGCATCGTTTCATACACACTTGTTCAGTGTGACGCTTATGACTAACCACTTTATCTATTGACTGATACAAGAATGATTGACACAATTAGGTCTTATATGGGACAAAACTGATTTCTTCAGATTGATTTCATTAGAGGGTTTCAGCTTTTTTATTTATTGTAAATACTTAAGAAAGCTTTTAAAATGACAAAGGGAATGAATATTATATATAGATAATACTTAAGAAGAGATGTGACAGCCAGTATCTAGCTTCTATGTGTATCTTCATGTACTGGTCAAACAAGAGCGATGACAAGCTGTGCACAACAGGTTTATTCCATGTCATGTGATATTATATACTTGTATTGCACCGAGTCAGAAGCCCTGTAATTGGGGGTTTGGTGACGAGATAAATAAAAAATGCAAGAATGAGGGGATGTCATGTAATTTCTTTCTGTTGTGGTGGTCTTGCTGCTGAATTCCTTCTGATGGCTTCCACCAACCAATCAATTCCTTCTTGGACTCCATCTCTGTTAGAAAGAACAATAGTGATGAGAAATAAAGGGGATGGAGAAGTGACAGATGAAAAAAGAGAATAAAAATATCAGTGTCAGGGAGCCAAACCTGGGATAATAATAATAATAATAATAATAATAATAATAATAATAATAATAATAATAATAATAATAATAATAACAAATCTAATTGATAAGACACTCAACACCTGGCTGAGAGAGGGAGAGGTCAATGAGTAGTCGCGCTAGTCACTGAGCTATCCAGCCACACAGGAAATGAGGTTTTCAAACTTGATAGCTATCATTCGAACTTTTCTCGACTAATGAGGGGATCACAATGAGGCCAGCTCTGCCAAGCCCACAAACTTTCAAAGAGCAAGCAACTAAGCTACGCACTCCTCTCTGTATGGAACAAGACAAACATATAGTCATACAGAAAATACATGGAATAGCTCCGATATAGGGTTGAATTCAAATTCAGAAAAAGACGGTATTTATATAAATAATGCTAAGAAATATAGGGTATGGAGAAGTGCCAGTTACAACAGAGAATAAAAATATCAGTGTCAAAGAGTCAAAACCTGGGATCCAATTGGTACGAAAGGACAGAGAATTAGTAATCTTCAAAGCACATTCAACATCATACACCATCGTCCACTTAATTTGCTAAAAGTGCTTAAGAACGGGTCCCAATCCACAGCAACACTTAACATGACTGCACATGCACAAAGCCTGATGTGTTGTAAGCTCATAACTGAATTGCTATACCATAGCGTTAGTGTGCCAGACAGGCCTAAGCTTTAAAAGCTGGTCAATGTAATGTTACTAGGTAGTCCAAACTGAATTTTTTTTTGCAAGAAACACACCCATTCAATGTTTTTCTTGTAGAACTTTTTATTCTGATTACTATGATATTTGATTTGTCTTCCTAGGTCAAAAACTAAAAAAGTTATGGCAATTTGAAAATCATGGATTTTGGGCCGAAAACGGGAAAAGTTAAAAATACTAAATTTCCCAAGTTTGGGGTACCCCAAAATCATTATTACTATAGATACAGATCTAAAATCGCTTGTGGTTACAAATATGATGGCATAGAATAAGCCCAATTTTTTTGGGAAGGCTATTTAGCATAGTTTTACCACAATAACTTTTCAAAGTTCAGAAAAATCACAGAAAAGCAGTTTCCAAAAAGTTGCCGAAACATGCGAAAAAGACGCAACTTCAAACTGTCGTAACTTTTTTGTTTGTTGACATAGGATGACATATTATATATCAAATTAATCAGGTTTTAAAGCTCTATCTGAATGGTGTGATATATAAGTTCTGTAAGATCATTATCAGTAACTCAAGAGAGGAAAAAGGTTGCCAAGTTTAAGAATTTGGACAAAAGTACCCAGACCCAGTGGTGGCCGAGAAGCTATTTTCTCAAAATAATGGAACAAGACATGTCTTAATAGCTAAAACCAAGGTTTATTTATCATTCTATGCAGGACGGATGGTAAGGTTGCCCGTCTCCCCTTTCCCACAGCCAGGAATGTCCTTTTAAGGGACCTGTACTGGTCATCATCTGTTTAAAACAAAGTAAAGTAAAAGCAAAATTAATGTTTTTCATATGTTTAGGAAAAATGAGGACATTTTAAATTTAAACCGATATTCTCTTATTTTTTCACTTTTGGAATTTTGTTTCTTCCTTTTAAAAAAAAACTCACTCCAATAAAAAACATAAATTAAAAAAAAAAATCTCAGCAAAACAGAATATCCTTCTAAAGTCAATGAAAAGAAAAAAAATAATGTTTATAAAGAGTCAACTATAAAAAATGAATAAGTCATATTTATTTACATTATTGTGAAGTAGTAAACAACTCACAAATGGAAATATATAATCTAGCCAAGGAAAATAATTCTCTACCTCCAGGTCTGTCTATCACTACTATCATCGATGTCCGCCATCTTGGATTTTCTTAGATATTTGTAAGGGTTGTAAAAATCGTTCTTGTGGCTTAAAATTAATTGCCAGTAACACAAAATTAATTTATTTAATAAATATAATGCTTGAAGAAAGCAAATTACTGTATCACAGCTTATTCTGAAAATCAGAAATAAATAGGCTCTTCATTTTCTGAGACGGACCCAGAGTTCAGCCATTTTGAGAAGATGGGTTTGAGGATGATGTTGGATAAAACAATAAAATAAACAAATTTAAACTTAATACCTCTTAATTTATGATATTAATAAGTGAATTATATATTTATTTACCTGTCAGAACCTTGTATCGAGAAATTTCGAACGGTAGCGTTGATTCAGGCGAGATTTATTTGTTAGCCATTGGAGACGTCTGATACTGCTGCCGGCCGGTGGAAAAAGGATTTCATTCATAAAGTGATGCGTTGTTTCGGTTTAAGCATTCTGCGCCGTTGGACATTTTTTAGTGTTGTTTTCGTATTTATAAAAAGGAAAAATACGGCTTTCCAAAAATACCAAATAGAACTTGATCATAATGAAAATTAGCCTTGAAAAGTTATAAAAAATGCGATATTTTCAAAACCAAAAATAAGAACTACTACTATTTGGTACCAAATAATCGGCCCTCTTTTACGTGTCTTATGAAACCAGTTTGGGCGAGATTGAACGAACGGCGCAGTTTGCCTGGCTATTTACGTTGAGGCGGTATGATTTTTTTTTTCGGCGAGCGATAAAAAACGGCTCAAGTGACTATTTTCGTTATCAAAGCACAAAGTCAGTTTTTTTGTGCATGCTAAAACCAAATATATCATTGGAAAGATCAAAGATTGATCTTTTTATTGATATATATATCATTGCATTTACAATGAAAATACGTGGTGAAGATTAAGTGGGAACTTGATGGAAATCAGCTCATTTTACGTCCAGAACCCGTTATCGGGGCAGTTTGGACTACCTAATGTTACTACTTAAACTTACTTAAACCCTATCTAAAGTAAACGGGGAAACATTTAACACAAATACTGCCAGATCAATTTTACCCTCTCAATGCTGATACTCCTTGCACCCAAGCCTCACGTTGACCCATTGACTGGAGAGGCTCATTGAATATAGTCTTTATTTCTTTAACTTTTAAGCAGCCCTATGAAGAAAAAAAAATAATGTGGAATTTGATGTGAAGAGGAAAAAAATCATAATTAACATTTAAAATGATCAGAATTGTTTGTATTTTTACATGACATTTTCCTTTACTATAGGGTCGTAACAATTTCTTTTTAGAAACTTGAGCATAAATGCTCATGGAACTTTACCATCAATTGTAATAAATAATTAAAAAATATAATTTAAAAACTTATTTCCGTGTTATACTCTTCAATTGGAAATTTCTCAATCATAATAAGGGCATATGAAATAAATCATCCATTGACTAACCTCTAGATCCTGTTTATTGGCCAACAGCATCAAAGGTACTCCACTTAAATGCTCATTTTGAATCATTTTCTCTGTGGAAATACAAAGAAGTGAACAGCCATTAAAAATATGTTTAAAATACCTTTATTTCAAATATTACGACGACTTTTTGTTTTGAACTTTAATCTAGAGGTGAAATATTTTCTCACATGACTAAAGGAATCGAATTTTTAGTCTATACATAAATGAAATTGATTTGGATAAGATGTACTTCTTCTGGATAATTATTTAGTGAGGAAGTTTTCCACCTGGAGCTGACACCACATCCTCTCCAAACACAGTTAGGTCAACCAAGACATATGAAAGGCTTTCTTCAATTCTATAAAATTATCACAAGGAATATTTTAAACTTGTTGATCTGACATGATCTGGCAAGGCTGTAGCATTGGCTCCAAGTGAAAAATCTAAATATAAAAGATCTTAATCCAGACAGGATGGGTGCCGTGTGCATAATTACAGGATTAGATTATAAATGTTAAGTGCATAAAAACATTTTCAAAAGACAATTTCATAACGGTAAGCACTCATATCAAGTCTTGATAAGTACTGATTGAGGTTTTTAGAAAAAGATTAATAGACTAAACCCACCAAAAGCAGCCATAGATTCATCAATTCTATCTCGATCAGATGAGTCAACGATATAGATGACAGCGTGAGACTCCATGTAATACTGTGAGACAAAGGAATAAAGTTGATGGAGGATATTATTTAATGTCTGGTCCTGACTTGACAAAAGCAATTCAAAATTCAGAATGTAAGCGAGAACAAAAGTCTCTATTAAATAAATGAAACCAGACAACAAAACCCAACATTTTCATGTAAAAGACTTACCTTACAGCCATCAAAACAGCTTGTGAAGATGAAAAGTGTATGTTACAGCACAAGGACAAAGAATTAGAGCTTAGCCTGCTGGTTCAGACAAGAATCAATACACATTGATATGGTAACAATTAGGGAGATGAAAAAATGGTATTCACAAAAGTACCCTCAGCCGGAATGCCTGCTCCATCCATTATCCTCGTGAATCTGAATTTTTTAAAACCAAATTTGTCTCTCTGAAAGCCCTGACTTTAAGTCTCATTTCGCCTACATGCCTTTATTTCTCCACTTACAGCTTTACTCATTTTTCAACATATGTCTCATTCTTCCAACAAGTCAATGATGCAATGTAAGGAAGTAAGGGTTATAGTTATAAGGTTTTTTTAAATATTTTTTTTCAAATTTTAGATACAATGATCTCCATCAATAAGCTACAAGCATGATCGGGCTATAAGCAAGCTCACAGAAAAGGACTCTGTTCATGAGAGAGCTCAATTTTATTTTTTATCTTTCAATTAAGCAATATGTGAGTTTTTTAAAGCATAGAAATATATTTATTTAATTTGTTTGGCTGCCTCTATAAACAAAGAAAACATGCAAAAGAAATGCAAAAGGTCAGAACTCAATGTGACGTATGAAGTGCCAGGGAGTATTTTGGCAGTGTGCCTGTTTTGCCTGTACTGTATAACTTATAACCTTTTTTCTTGCTTCTAAAACAAATTAGTAACTTACACTTTCAAATAATAAGTGGAATAATCATAATTAATTATATGTTATTTTTTCAAACCCCACAGAATCATATTTTTACTGTATTCATTTTCTGAAACAACACTACTTGAAATATGTCAAGCTAAATTTTGACAAATCGAAGGATCCAAAGAAACACTTATAGGCAAAAAGGATATGTGAAAAATGTCATAATTAGATGTTCATTTAATTTACCTTGTCCCATAATGATTGTAACTCTTCTTGACCTCCCAAATCCCAGAAATTCAGCCTTGAGGTACTAACGTCAATTTTACCAACTGAAATATACAAAGAATGTATACTTATATGATGCATAATATTATATTATCAAAATGTCATCTGTTGTTTCATAGAGTTAGCTTGGCTAAAAAAAAGCGTTGGCAATGAAATTTTGTTTCAACCAACTATATCTCTTGCTTGTATAAATATATTTTTGAAGGCAATTCAATAAATGGAATTCCTAAAAAAGGAGAAAAGATGTGTCACTGTATCATAGAAAACTTGAATGATATAAATAAATAAATAAATAAATAAATAAATAAATAAATAAATAAATAAATAAATAAATAAATAAATCATATGATTAATGGATGAAAAGAGATTAATAATAATAATTCATATTCTCTCTCTCTCTCTCTCTCTCTCTCTCTCTCTCTCTCTCTCTCTCTCTCTCTCTCTCTCTCTCTCTCTCTCTCTCTCTCTCTCTCTCTCTCTCTCTCTCTCTTCTCTCCTCCCCCCCGCCCCCAATGAAAATGTTTGAAATTTGAAATAATAAGACTAATTAACAACTTACTATTTGTTTTTGTTTTGTTTTTAAGGGTTTTACGGTGCTTGAAACACATTAAGGTCATATCAGCGCCAGTAAAAAGGAAGAAAATGGGATAGTATAAAGTTCTAGAATTACAATTAAAGCACAAAAGAAAATGTGAGACAAAGGGGAATTGGTTCAAATAGGGAGCAGATGTAAATTCCAAGAGCACACCGTCAAAGTACTTAGTTTGAGATCACCTAAAAGTCTCATCCAGACACAAGCACATGTCCCAATTAAGAGGAATACACTCAAATGTTTACAAATCATATATAATATGTCAATAAATCATAATACAGTGTATAAAAGAGAGATGATTTACAAGGGAAAAAAATATCATCTCCCAAAACTAATTATACATTTGACTGTTTCCCTCTCAGCCAGGGCCAGGACAAAACCAAGTAATCTCATTCTAAGACAAAGCCTGTTGGAAAATAGATATAGGGAGATAGAAGACACAGTAAGTACCTCCCTGCCCACTATGGGAGGTCAGGAACCCCACCCAGCAACTTACTATTTAGCCCAACAGTGGACGTAATTTTTGCCAAATTCATGCCCTGGTAGTTTTTGTTGAATTTTGTCTTTGTTTGCTCCAAAAACGTCTGCAATTGAAAAAAAAAATAAACATAAATGTTGTGTGCAGATCCATAAAACATGTAAAAATAATGACGAAATTGAAATAAGATCCAGTTTGATAAAGACCAGACCTGACAACTACTAAAAAAAAATATCATAAAACAATCAATTTTTGGCTTCATCTGTAGAACTCTCTTTATATAAAACTTTGATGGCTGAGCAGAATAGTGATGAGGTCAAATTAATAAATCAGTAAGTCGGTTATTGTGTGGTCACTTTTATAAGAAAAAAAACCTCAACAAAAAACAGTTCAAAACAAATATAAAGAATACAATGGTCAGATTCAATCTACGATCCACAGTGTACCATTGGGCATTACACCCCTGGGCCTGTTCTGTTTGAATGCTTGCTTATATTACATGAAGACTACTCGGTACAAATACAAAAATTACCTTAATATGAAGTATTTGTGTATTACGCTCATCCGCAAATTAATTTGGATGGTTTTTAGTGAAACAGCAATTTCAAAATTAAGCATATTGCTTTGCAAAATACGCAATCACAATTGAGAAGATTGTACTGTAGTTTTGCATCTAATATTATTAAGGATTTTTTAAAGATTACGCCCTTCCATGCTGCATCGTGAGATGCCATCGTCTTGGCATTCCGTGAAGAAATATAGATAATCCATTTTAAAAAAGCAAGAATCAGCTACGAGGGCTCTTTCAGAAATAACCGAAAAATGCCCATTGCTCAGCAACCAGTGGAGATTTTTTAATTCTGTAAACGACATGATATTCCTTATTTCCTTACGGATATTCCCAGAAATTATGAAGTGCATCATTTTGCACAATGAATTTCTAGACGATTTTAAAGATGGCGGCCCACCTTGAAACTTGGTGAAAGGAGGAAATCAGAGCTGTCATACGTTTTTTGAACGCCAAAAGTCTGAATCCTACCGAAATTCATAAAGAACTTCAGAGTGTATATGGTGAGCATGTTATAAGCCGTACACAAGTCTATCACTGGTGTAATTTGTTTGAAGCCGGCCATTCCGACTTGACAGACAGGGAAGGGAGAGGGCGTTCGATAACTGCGACGTCAGAAGACAATGTGAAGCGAGTTGATGAGCTTATTCGTCAAGACAGGAGGTTGAAACTTCATGAAATCGCAAGCAGTCTTGAAATTTCGGAAACTTCTGCCCATAGAATTGTATTTGATGAACTTGGCTACAGAAAAGTCAGTGCAAGATGGGTTCCTAAGCAATTGACAGACAATCATAAAGAACAAAGATTGGACATCTGCAGGGAACTTTTGAGAAGAAGCAAGAGCTCACGCAGGGTTCACGGGCATACTGCCAACGCCGGCGGAGACTTTCTAGGGTACGATGTGACTTTTCTTGACAGCATAGTCACCGGTGATGAGACTTGGTTGCACCATGCACCCCAGAAACAAAGCAAGATTCGATGACATGGAAACATCCATCCTCACCTGTCGCGAAGAAATTCAAAGTCATGCGGTCAGCAAAGAAAATAATGGGAACTGTTTTCTGGGACAGTCGTGGTGTTATTCTGTTCGAAACCTTACAATCTGGAGAAACAATCAATGCTGCAAGGTACTGCCAAACTCTTGATAAGCTTAGGGAGGCCATTCGCAGAAAGCGCCCAGGGCAGTTGACCAACGGGGTCATTTTGCAACACGACAACGCTACACCCCACACAGCACGAGTGACGCAAGGTTGGCTAGAGAAATATGGATGGGAGATTTTGCCACACCCACCACACAGTCCAGACCTCGCACCATCTGATTATCACCTCTTTGGGCCACTGAAACGTGAGCTGACAGGAAAGCGCTTTGATGTCGATGAAGAGCTTGTTGACCATCTGCGGAAATGGCTACAAAACCTTGACGGAAATTTCTTCCGAGAGGGTATCTATTCCATGGTGCGGCGTTGGCAGAAGTGTGTCGACAGACTTGGCTGTTACGTAGAGAAATGAAGGACGAGTCAAGGTATGAACACGTGCAAGAATTTTGTTGATAGCATAAAAAAACGCGGATTTTACAGGCATTTTTCGGTTAATTATGAAAGAGCCCTCGTATGTTGTTCAAAGTGAGCAAATTAGGGGTTAATAATCTTGCCCAAAAGGAAAAAAATTGTGGCATGGCTCTAACCCGGTACATCATGGGTAACAGTGCGATGTCTTACCCACACAGCCACTTCAGTCAATATATTGTTTTCCATTGGTGTATAGCATAGCAATAAGTAAAATAGGAACAGTTTTGATCTTTACCGTTTTGCCTGCATTGTCCAATCCCAAAATGAGAACAAAGAACTGGTCTCTCTGGAACATGTACTTGTAGAATCCAGATAGCAAGGAATACATTCTTGTAGAAGTAGAAAACAATAAGATAAGATAGATGAGCCAAAAAAATTCATTTAATAACAATTGATTTCAGTCTTTAGACTACACACTTTATAAAAATAATTAGTCTGCCATCTGCAGTCTCATCCAACTCACAAACATATTTGTATTCTCAAACACATGCATACATACACGCACTTGCACACATACACACACACACCAATGTTTATCCACTAGAGTACATACAAACAATTCTACTTGCACTCATGCATTCACAGAAAGGTGTGCATCTCATTGTCTTAATAGTACTTGAGCTTGTTCTCGTATTTGACAATGAAACATAATAATGTTAATGATTATAATCCTAATTCATACAAAGAAGGTTAGGATGCCCCAAATGGGAATGAATTTTGATTGTTTTAACTTCCAACTCCTCTCACAACTAAAATTTTCCACTAAGTCCTCAATAACTTCTAACTCACAATATCTTACGTGTTCTGCTTGGTTTGATATTTTAAAACGTAGTGTTTTTATGCACCTCCGTTGACGGTGTATCTTAACGGATCGTTTTTATACACCTCCGTCACGCATGCGCATTCCACCCAATTTCATTAGCGATATTGTGTTTCTTCATTTGGACATGGCGAAAGTTATATTGTGACATCTGTAGGATGTCTTTGTTAATAAATTTATATAAAAATATTAATAATTTAAAAAATCGAAATATAAAACCAGAAGATAGAAGTTGCATTGAAGGTAAAATAATGTTTTAGAAAGACCTTATTAAATGTGATGACCAGTCAGGTGGCTCCGTAGCGCAGTGGACAAGCTGTCAGACTCCAACCTTGAAAGTACCGGGTTTGATTCCCAATGTTGACTTTTTTTCTTTTTTTTTTGGATTTAATTTGTTTTTGTTTGCTTCATTTTCTTTCTTTTTTTTTTTCAAAAACTTTTTATCATGTTTTTAAAAAACTTCGATTTTAATTTTCTAAAATTATTTATTTATTTGAGATCAGTATTTGTGTGCCATGTTTCTTTTTCTAAAGTTTTACTTTTGATTTTTAAAATTATTGTTATTATTCTTTAATTTATTATCATTGTACATCGGTAATCACTAAGCAGCGTGCTAAACTACAATCTAAAACTATTTAAACCCCATGGACGTATGCAGCAACAACTTTACCATCACCGCCAACGGAGGTGCATAAAAACGGTGCGTTTTTGTACACCTCCAGTGGAGGTGTATAAAAACGCCACCATTTTAAAATGTGGAATCTCATGGGCAATATATCTGGAAATGAT
>NC_088360.1:71145170-71175170 GCF_034508935.2 Berghia stephanieae | reverse complement strand
AAAGTTTTTGATGATTAAGAATTTTAGCCAATAAATCTATCATGATTATAGCCACCTAGAGACAGGACATCATACGTAGAATCATAGGGAATCGTAGAATCACAGTTTTCACATAGAGAGCATTAAAAGCGATTCAATTTAGGCATAATGAAGAACGACTTGCAAAGCTGTAATTATTTATTTATTTATTTTGGCGAATTCTAAAGACATAGATTGTGATGTAAGAGAAATTCAATCTCGTCATGAAATTGTCATAACATTCCATAATATTTACACCCCAATTTCGAAAAAAATATGGCGACTTTTACGATACGTATTAATGCAAAATTAGAAATCATTCAAGATCATTCAATTTACAGATCGATGACCCAATTGTAAAGGATACCTGTCACTAGTCTGTAAAGTAACACTGAATAATGGAAATGTTATTACTACTATCAAAACAGGTGCAACCATTAATTAACCAAAGGAAAATAAATAAATAAATAAATAAAACATCATGTTAATTTTTTTCGCTTTAGTATGTTAGTATTTTTTTTGGGTTTTTTATTTTTTGTTTTTCTAGAAAATGTGTTCTTTACATCTAATGTCGTTAGATTAAGATGAATTCGAACTTGACAAAAAGCCTTAAATCAATAATTATTCAACATTCCTCATCTCAACAGATGATGTACGGGCCAGACACCTGGTTCAACACGATCTGCGAGGTTCAAACAGGCTGACAAGCGCAGTAATGTTCTAGAGATGCTCTAGAGTGCCCGGGAAAAAATAGTCATACGCGTAGTATAGACTTTTTCATTTCAAAAATAACATGTAGAAAATACAAATTAAAAAACATTTTACCCAAATAAAACTGTCATCTTCCTTGCAAAAACTTCCTCTCAAAGTACATGACATCCAGGAATTTGTAATTTTCACATTTATGACCCGCCACCTTGAGACGATATTTTGCCTGGGTAATTTAAATGCTGAAAACTGAAGCTTTTATAGTCAGACTGTAGCGTCAGACGTTGGTGAACTTTGTGTGATCAATTGAAAAGATAGGGTGTCAATTCTTAATTCAGAATGAGTGGAGCAGGCATTTATGATGATAAGAAGAGGAAATGAGGTGAGTAGAAAAGTGCCAAAAGGTAATAGAGAATTATATCTTTACGGCGATGAGGATTCGAACCCACGACCCGACTAGGAAGGCATCGATTGCAGAGCGTCCCTTTCGTGGCCAAGCGGAGCTGTCGTAACAGTCGGGTCGAAGATTCTAATCCTCCTCGCCGCAAAGGTTTTATTCTTTATTGTCTTCTAGCACTGTTATACTCCCTTTATTTCTTGTTACTAGAATAAATTCTTAACGTAAGAAAAAACAAACAAACAAACAAACAAAAAATCCCACGTCTTTGATTATTTCAGCTTTAAATTCATCTTTCGACACGTGTTTCATTCATCCCAACATGAAACCGATTTTAGACGATTGACGACGTTCTTGTGTCAAACTGCAACACTCAATGGAGGGAATTACTGCTTCTGAGAACATGAGATATTCTCTGCTGTAGTTTCCACCCGAGGGAAAATGCATGGTCAATACAGAAACGGATCTCATTCAAATTGACGAAGTAGGATTTTTAAAAATTGTAACTGAAAGTCCAATTGTGGTAGAATATTGGCAGGACTTGACAATAGCGATGGCCTCTGGTTGAGTCCCGCTAGCTCTCGACGACGTAACATTAAGTCCTTGGAAAAAGAGTGATTTTGTAATAACGCCGTACAGGCCGGTGTTGTGTATCGCCGCCATACATGCTAAGTGTTGTTGCTGACTTGGGATCCCATGAAAATCAATTTGAGCACATTAAGTGGATATTGCGCCACATAAAAACTCAAGTTCTTTTTTGTTTTGTTTTGTTTTATACTATATTAATAAACATCCTCAAACAAATTTCCTATCAGTAATTGTCTCCGTGTGTCTATCATTTTCTCGCTCCCCTCTCGTGCCATACCCAAATTGTACAGAACCTAGTTTAATCGGTGCTTTGAATACAAATAAAACTGCTGGAGGAACAATTACACCATTCATACTTCGTGGATCCGCCAAATTTCCGAGTCCGTCTTTTTATATTATTTATCACCATTCATTTCAATGGAGGAGAATTCTTTTATGCCTCCAAAAACAGGGGGGAGGAGAAATTTTGGTTCTCGCACAAATCCCCGAAATTTTCCCGGGACAAGCAGCAAACAACGGGCTCTGTACCAGCACGCGAGATTCACAACACTTCAGAAACGAAGCAAAGGCAGAAGCCTCTTGAAAGGGAAAATATAGAATAAAAAGCATGTCAAATTTAGTTGTTGTTTGAAATGGGGCTTGTACATTATCATAACGATTCGCGTTAAATGAAGCCGTTTATTTTAAACAGTGGACGGATTCTTTGGATTTGAGATGAATGGAAGAGGCGTGCGGAATGGGAAAGGGTGGCGGGGAGGTTTGTGTGTGTGTGTGTGTGTGTGTGTGTGTGTGTGTGTGTGTGTCGGGGGGGGGGGGGGGGGGGGGGAGGGTGAGTGGTGTTGTATAGATGATGCACAGTCTATCCTGGATATAAAAAGTGAAATTATGGATCAAGAATTATTACGCTTTATAATCCAACTTCAGATCCGTAGGAAATTTATTGCCTATTTAAAAAGGATCAACCTACCTTTGATGGAGTAGTTTGTCCCAATATCAGACACGCCGCAATTCCGGAAACTTCTCAGTTCCTTAATTAAGCTTATAATATTTATCTGGTTCCGTGCAGAAATTGTGTTGGGAGTGCATTGTAAACTGACAGTTAAATTTATTCAAAATTAGAATAAATGTAGCAAATATTATTGAATCTAGAGAACAAGGCATAGAGAAAAACTAACAAGAGTTTGTTTTAACCAGTAAACCGCCGTACTCTGGAAAAACACATCTAAAAATTTGGCCTGAAAACTTGTCCTTCAAATATCGATCGATTTCAATGGCCCTCATCTTGGCAAAAACTCTCAAACCGGGGACTTCGCGAGGTCCCAGGTTCAAAAGTTTTTGATAAGATGAGGGTCATTTAAATCGATCGATACCTTTGAAGGACGAACGAGGTCCCAGGTTTGAGAATTTTGCCAAGATGAGGTCATTTAAATCGATCGATATTTGAATGACCAGTTTTCTGGCCAAATTTCTAAATACGTGTTTTTCCAGTGTATGGCAGTTAACTGGGTAAACGCGATATCGATAAGGTGCCTTGTTTCCGATTTTCCAAATTTCCAAGCCTAGAGTTCTGTTGTACTGTGGAAAAACAAATATTTAAAAATATAGCCAGAAAACTCGTCCTTCAAATATCGCTCGATTTAGATGACTCTCATCTTGGCAAAACTCTTAAACCTGGGACCTAGCGAAGTCCCGTGTTTGAGAGTTTTTGCCAAGATGAGAGTCATTTAAATCGATCGATATTTGAAGGACGAGTTTTCTGGCCAAATTTTTAAATATGTGTTTTTCCAGAGTACGGCAGAGTTGTGGGAAGTCAGATCCACAGACTACTAGGAGCAGACCACACAACAGCCACTTTTTAGTGGCTAATCGTCCCTGGTTGCATAAAAAAGAAAATGGCGGCGCTCGACCTCTCGTGTTCATATTCTTTATGGGGGAGTAGATAATGAGTTCCCTATATGGCCATGTCAATCATGTAGACATCCTTTGATGATATAAGCCTGCAGTCGCCTTTTCGTTTTCTACGGTCACTCATGGCTAAACAGCCGTCAACAGCCGTCAACAATGAACTGAACCATCGTTGAAACACTGGAAGACGCTCATGGCATAGTTGCGTCAAAATCACCACTTTGCTGAATATATTATCCAGGCACGGTTGATAGGTAAAAAAGCCAAATTATGTTCTAGTTACATTTGAAACAAAGTATATCACTGATCTCGTCTCATTGAGATATAAAGAATGATATAAAAATCAAGAAAATCGGCCGATAAATAAAAAAGTTGCTAAAAAAATCTAAAATAAACAAAAGCAATTTTTAAAATCAAAAATATTCGGAAAACAGTTGGTTTTCAACCGATTTTTCTGAAATAAGTACCAATGTTCTTCTTTTTTTTCAAGCTGATTTCAACAATGTGACTTTCAAATTCCTCAGAATCTATATTTTTTACTTTTAGATTTTAGCTTTTAGGCCTACTCAAAAAGGTGTTATAGTCCTTGCGTAACAATAGCGTAATACATCGACGGTGAGATCAAAGAGGTGTACCAAATTTATTTACCAACTGCTTTTCTTAGTGCTAAAATTACAAAGTAATGATTTCGCGTCAGAAAAAAATAACTCTCAAGTTCCAATCTCTTTATTACAATAAAATTGATACCACGAATGACAAAATCGCCCCACAAATAAGGGAGTTATAAATTATTCATAATATTTTTTTAAAAGTTATTAATATAAACCCGATCATTGGAGCCAAGTCTAAAATGTACAAGTGAAAGTGTAGTTTAATATGTCTAATTTGGTTTATCATCATAAACCTGGCCTTTTTTTTCTATTTTCCGTCCACAAATCAAGGTTAATCAAACTCAGTCAAAGTCATTCATATAGAGATTAAATCGCACAGCGTCCCTGGTTTCATACAAAAGAAAATGGCGGCGCTCGACCTCTCACTAGCCACTTTTGATGACGTTTTCCTACCTGTTGTCGTCTCTAGTCCTATATTCTCTATGGTCAGATCGAGGGGCCGTTGTCCAAGAGACCATAGATGGACTTGTAAAAGATGGACCTTAACCGGAAACGAACAGCCATCTCAGGGCCTGACAGATGGATATCTCTCGTTGACGGTCTGTGCCTTGGCATTGAAAGAGGTGACATGCCTAAGTAAGTAAGAAGACAGAGATTTTAAACAAGTGACGGTGAAAAATTGGATCACAGGCACTAACGGGTGCAAAATATAAACGCAAAGGATATGTACAATACAGTGATAAATCAAGAGATTAAGTCCGATTAGAGTCTAGAATGACAGAATGTTTGGAATGGTCATAATATCTTGTATGGTTATATGTATCATTACTTGCGCTGTATCATACATAGTTTATTTCCGGAAGCAAATTACCAGTCACATTTAAATAAATTAATGAGGTCCAAATCGATTAATCCAAGTGTTATTGCGACTACAAAGCCTATCCTTTATTATACATGGTATTTAAAAAAAAAAACAGATAAAGACTTTAAATATCTTAAAAACTAGAAATGTAAATAACTTTTAAAAACATATTATTAAATATAATAAAGATCAAAGAAAACACTTTTGTATGAAAGGTGACCCCATTTCCCATTCAGTTCTCATCCTCTGAGCTGGTTGCAGCAGCAGCTTCTAATATTTCCACTACAGTACCGTGATGATCTATCCAATCTGCAATGATCTTTTCCACATTCGTGAACCATTATCTTGAAACCACCATTTTGCCCCAGGAATTACTAAGTCGCGATGAAAGGCTCATTCAGAGGCGCTAAAGTTTCCAGACTCGTTATCACCATGAGTGCAAGAAGAACATAACGCTTCCTGGTCCGACTGATACGGAGTGGCAGACCTAGAAGGTCCTGGCCTTTATTATTATTATTATTATTATTATTATTATTATTATTATTATTATTATTATTATTATTATTATTATTATTATTATTATTATTATTATTATTATTGTTGTCACTGCTCAATGTCTCCTCTTACTGGTACAGAAGCATGGGACATTATTTCCTACTTTAAGGAAAGCGATGCCCCACCCCGAGGAACCGTATTAGTCTCAGTGGACTTCCACTCGTAATGTTTGCATCTCTTCCCAAAGTCAGAGAAGCCAATAAATACTAGGAATGCCGAGATTTCATTCAGTCACAACACTTAACATTGCATGCAAGTCTTAACATGAGATTCAATTTTACATTTCGGGAGACCCCAGAAAAAATAGTTACAACCCTTATAATAAATAGAAAATAGAAATACACTCACACAGCAGTTCTTGTCCGATGCATTTATTGATATTTATACATTTATTTAACTGCCGTCCTAAAAAAAATCGTATGAAAAAATCTGGCAAGAAAAGGACAAGATGTTTCAGGTTTGAGAGTTTTTGCGAAGATGATGGTACATAATTTAAATCGATCGATATTTGAAGGACAAGTTTTTTGGCCTGATTTTTAAATACTTGTCCTTCCAGAGAACGACGGAACTGTTGAATGAGCACCAAGTGAACTTGGATGAATAGAATAAACCAGCTGTTTCTGTCAAAGTGGAAAAATCTATTTGAACGGGTCTTTTGATATCCCTGTTCAGAATTGGCGATTGGGTGTTTTTTTTTAGGAGGAGCGGGGGGTTGGTGGGGGGGGGGGGTGGAGGGGAGTGAGGGGAGGTCTCTCTCTCTCTCTCTCTCTCTCTCTCTCTCTCTCTCTCTCTCTCTCTCTCTCTCTTATTCTTCTTAAGATTAAAGTGAAACGTCATCAAATGATATTTACAATTCTAATTGAACAAAAGATCACAATAACACATTATCGACATAAAGTCTGAAATAGATAAAAGTATTTTGTTGATGTTCAAGGCGGATGCTGGGGAAATAATTATTCATTATTGTTAAATAAACTGTAACATCGCGAAGGAAGATAATAGAGACTTACTGTTGGTTTAAACGTTAAAGATGGTTCGATTTTTACCTCTTGATACGATTTCATTCATGTCCTTGAGATTTGTTTACACTGCCAAACTCTTACTAAACACATTTTAGACAATAAGTTTAAATATTATGGACAGAAATTTTTTCTTCAAATAGTATAATAAGATTAAGATGACCCCCAACTTCACATGTTATGTTATAACACATTGGCCATTTTGACAAGTTGGTCGTTATTACAATCGACGGATAAAGTAATCTTTTTTGGCCAAATCTTTTTTTTCTTCTCCATACTGTATATAAATAGTTGATTAGGATATGGCAGAACAGCGAAAATTAATAAATTCTGCAATGTCTATCTTGTCTAAATAAAACTGTTCAAATTAAATACATAATGAGGCACAAATGACCTCCTACAGTCAATATTCAAATCTCAATCTAAACACCATTTCCGTCGTGTGCGACGAATCAAAGATGCTCAATATTTATCGACTTGGCGATTGCCCTCCGGTGAATTATTTTATAGTATTCCATAATCGTTATGTGTTTCATTTTCCTTCACAATGCGATAAGCAGACAGGAGTTCGGTTGAATATACATACAATAGCAAGGAAATGGAATCAATATTAGTCAATATAATAAGGATTGATACATTACGGGTTTGTGGTTTTATAATAATAATAATGGGGCGATTTAAAGAGACTGCTTTCGTCATTCACGTAAAAAATTATTACCGTAATATTTTGTTGACATTTTTCCAAGCAAACAAAAGATGTGAGGAAATTATGCAACAGCTTGAGTGCTTACGGAAAAGAACAAAATACAAAAGTTAGTAACGAGTATAGTTTGTTCGAACTCGAATTTTTAAAATAATCCTCATGTTTTCTTTAAAATGCAGACTTCAAAGGATAAAAGATTATCAATACCTTCTCCCTTATACATTGGCGTTGTCTTCCTCCTCCTCCTCCTCCCCCTCCTCCTCCTCCTCCTCTCCTCCTCCTCCTCCTCTTCCTTCTCGTCCTTCTCATTCCCCTCCTCTTCTTCTTCTTCTTCTTCTTCTTCTTCTTCTTCTTCTTCTTCTTCTTCTTCTTCTTCTTCTTCTTCTTCTTCTTCTTCTTCTTCTTTCTTCCATTTCTTCTCATTTCATTTTTCTTCTATATCTCCTTTTCATCATCATTATCATCATCATCATCATCATCATCATCATCATCATCATCATCATCATCATCATCATCACATCATCACATCATCATCCTCATCATCATCATCATCATCATCATCATTCATCATCAATAACAACAACAAAAATAAAGATAAAGATAATAATAATAATATAATAATAATAATAATAATAATAATAATAATAATAATAATAATAATAATAATAATAATAAAATCAATAATGAAAGTAGTCCTTCGGATCCATTAGCCCCAGGTAGCCGGAGTTCATCCCGGTTTATTTAGCCTGAATTGGACAACAGCAATTTATTGCTACCCTTTTGATAGGATGTTAGTCTATCGCAAAGTACTTTCCGACAGATCTAACAGACTCAGCTACCCAATCCCTGTTGGGTGGACAAGCGAGGAGGGGGGGGGGTCAGAAAAAAATCAAGCGCCAACAACAGATCTGAAATCAGCAGCCCTATTATTGCATCTGTCATCGCTTCTAAGTTATCTACCGCTTACCTAATTGCATGTCCTTCTCTCACGCTACCAACTACCTGATCTCATGTCATAACTTACCTGATACAGCGAAGGTTTCCAGACATTGTGACCAGGTGTGAAGATCAAATCTGTTGCTCTTGACACTTTTATTGATATCTCCCTCTACCCCTTCATAGGAGGAAGAGGAGGAGGAGGAGGAGAAGGAGGAGGAGGAGGAGGAGGAGGAGGAGGAGGAGGAAGTTATTGTGATTATCATACAGCGTAATATCCACTAAATACATGCTCAAAAACTCTTTACAAGGATTTCCTATCCCAAGTCAATGCATGTCGAGATATTATGTAGAGAGTAAAAAAAAAATAAAAATAATAAAATAATAATAATAATAATAATAATAATAATAATAATAATAATAATAATAATAATAATAATAATAATAATAATAATAATAATAATAATGACGATAATAATAATAATAATAATAATAATAATAATAATAATAATAATAATAATAATAATAATGATAATAATAATAATAATAATAATAATAATAATAATAATAATAATGGTCCTTCAGAGCATATGAAGAGGAGGAGAAGGAGGAGGACGAGGAGATGACGAGGAGGACGACGACGAGGAGGAGGAGGAGGAGGAGAAAGAGACAGGGCACGACATTGAGCCAGGTATTCTAAGAAATAGTTGGCGACGGAGAACATTGGAGGAGGCTAAGATGGAGGGGTAAACATGGAAACAAGTGGAAAAGACAGTCTATGAGAGAATCAAATAGCAGAGCATCGTCGATAGTCTATGATCGATGTCCATTCTGGTAGCTTAACATATGCTGTACCCGGAGTAAAGGGCTTAAAGCTAACGTGGCATGTTAGAAAATAAAGACTTGAGCATGCATATAGCACAATACCCACTAAACGTGCTCAAAGCACTATACAAGGGATCTCTAGCCAACAACAACAGTTAACATGTCGAAAAAATAATACGATTGTTTTTTTCCGGATAGAAACAACGCTGCTAACGACCAGGTACTCCTTTTACATCTGAGTACGACGAGGGAATGTGAGTAAAGAGCCTTTCCAATGACTCAACAATGCGCCGCTCAGAGGGGTACTCGGACCCTGGACCTTCCAGTCCGAAGGCGAGTCTCATACCACATAGACCAAATAGCTGCACAAATAATGAGGAACAAAGTATGCAATGATAAGCTTCAAACCAGCTTTAAATAGCAATATATGGTTCAGTTAAAAAAAAAGTTTTTGCGGCCATAATATGGGCTAGATGTATGACACTCGCCTTCGGATCGGAGGGTCATGGGTTAGAGTCCTGCTCTGACCGGCGCATAGTTGAGTTCTTGAAATAGTCTCTTTACTCACATTCTCTCACTGTACTCATGTGTAAAATGAGTACGTGGCCGTTAACAGCGTTGTCTCTCTGTCGGAAAAATTGTTATATCTCCCAATAGGCGTCATGTCTTGTCCTAAATGTTTAGTGTTGCTGTTGGAAAGGGATCCGTTGTGAAGCACTTTTGAGCGCGTTTAATGAATATGCTCTATATAAAAGCTCAAGTTTTTTTTTTTCATATCGCTCACCAATCTTCTCAAAGGACTGTATAAGGGGTCCAAGCTAGCAGCAGTAAAACTATCCATATCGCCATATTTATTCTACCTTTTTTCTGACACTGTCCACTCAGTGATTTGGTAGCTGGGTCTGTAAGATCTGGCAGCAGCCTCTTATGGTTCTCACACTACTATGTTATGACGATCGACCCAATCAGCAAAGTCCGGTCCGCACTCGTGCACCGTCGCGAACCCGCCCGGTAGCATCGTCACAATACACCGTTCGACTAGATGCTCTGCCGTCTCAGATTCTTGCCCACAGCGGGTACATGTTGGACAGTCAGAAAGACCCCACCGATGAAGCGCACTGGCCGTGAGGCAGCTCCTCGACCGAAGCCGATTCGCCGTCACCCAGTGTCTCCTCTTACTGGTATCAAAGCCTGGCAACTTCTCACCAAGCTTAGAGGAGGTAAAGTTCCCGCCCCCAAAGAGATTGAATTCGTCCAAACCGACTTCCATCTCGTATGTGCAGCTCTAGACGTAGTCAGGGATTCTGCGTACAAGGGTTGCCGGGACTTATTTCGGCTCGAAACGGGAGACTAGCATCCTATCCAAAGTGCATCAAGCAATTGCTATTGTCCGTTTCACGCTAGAGAAACCGAGATAAACTCCGTTTCCATGGACCTAATGGCTATTTAAGACTGCACAACATAAAAGCTCAGTTTTTAAAAAATGAAAATGTTTTTTTATTTACATGTTATGTAACACGTCGTCTCACGGCCACGACAGAGGAATAGAGCCTAACCAAAGCTCTGGATATGTCATAATTGTAAATCTTCTAGAACTCCAGTCCCACCTCACCCCTACGGAAAATAATTTTATACGGTGACATCTGAAACTGAATGATATTCACACCTTGGCACTGACTGCCTTGGCATCGTGGATGTCACCAGCAGAATACTGGAAGTCGCGGCCGGGCTAGCGTTGTAAAACAGGTGAGAAAATTTCTAAAAATCATAACGTATGAGATGGAACTGCTTGGGGAGTCACTGGAAACATGTGATCTTCACGCCTAGTTGTGATGTCTCTGATGAACCAGGACCTGCAAGAAGTTAAGTGATCTATGAATGACATTGCTGTGGTGAAGGCGCTGTTTTTCATGACAAAGCTGATGACATGATGTATATGAATAATTTGTGTTACCACCAGAAGAATGGGGGGGGGGGGGGGGGTGGGGGGGGAGGAGGAGGATGAAGGCTTGATTTATTGAGAGTACTGTATATTAGCAAACACAAAAAGTGAGGTCCACATTGGTTATTGCTTTGACTGAGTATAGCAATTTTTAAAAAATGAAATTTATTGATTTTTTTTTACAAAATTAATGTCACCACTTTGCAGACATAAAGTAAATTCCATTTGATTTTGCTCTGTAGTTCATATTATTGAAATCGTGGTCCACCTTAGTGGCCATTGATTAATAGTTGGCTGGTTGGTTGATACATTCGTTATTTGATTCTTTAATTTCTAATTTGTTAATTGATTTAATGATTGGGTAATCGAGCAAGTTAGCGAATCAATGTGTGAGTGAGTAGATAAGTAAGTGAGTGGGTAAATGAGTGAATGAAAGGATGTGAGTGAGTGAATGATTGATTGGATAAGTAAGTGATTGAATGAATGAGTGAGTGAGTGGATGAGTGAGTCAAAGAATGAGTGAGTCAGTGTATAAGTTAGGGAGTAAATGGAGGATTGGGTGGGTGAGTGATGAATGATTGGATAAGTGAGTGGATAAGTGAGTGAATGGTTGAATTAGTGGATTAGTACGTGAGTGGATGAGTAAGTGAGTACATAAGTAAGTGAGTGAAGAGATGAGTGAGTGAGTGGGCAAGTAATTCAATGAATTGCTAAACAAGTGAATGATAAGGTGCGTGTGTGTATAGATTATATTTGAGTGAGTAGATAAGAAAGTGAGTGAGTGGCTAAGTGAGTGAGTGGCTAAGTGAGTGAATGCATGGATGAGTGAGCGATTGAGCGAGTGAGAGGATAAGTTAGTGAATGGGTGGGTGGGTGAATAGATCACTAAAGGAATTTACGACGTGCCTGAGGAACAGCTGCATGTGCGAGTATATTAATGAGCGGAGACAATTAAACATGAATTAACGTTATATTCAGAAACGTTTAATACGAGCGAAACGAATTATAAAGAAAAGACTTGACAAATAGGCTAAGTGAGCGACAGAATAAATAAACAACAGAATCGCTAGTTTTGTGTATTTATTTTTGAATGACGGTAAGGAAATACAAACAAATGAGCGACCCAACAATGTCAATTCATCATGCAGTCTTCTTATTATATCTATTTACAGCAACAACAAAAATAAATTAATAAAATAAAATAAAATTTAAGAGAAAAAAAAAACACAAAAAAAAAATATTTTAAAAAATCTGTTCCTACGTATCTATCTTAAAAACATAAAAACATTTCCACCAGCATAAAACATGCCATACTTCTATAACAAACTCAAGTATGTCCCCTTGGCGTATTTTGTGTGTCAATTATAACTCGTTGGTATAAATGACTGTAGTGCCATACACTGACAAAACGCTTGGTTTTTTTTTTTTTACATTTTGGCCATAAAACTTAAAACGCCTTTATAAATTTTGGCCTGAAATCTTTAACTTCATATTATTATAGTAATCTATTAAAATGATCCCCAACTTGTCATAAAATCTTAAACCCGAAATTTAGAGATGAATTCTGGGAGTTTTTAATAAGTTGAGGATCATTTGAAACGATCGATATTTGAAATAATTTATGTCATAATAAGGCTTTTTATTAGTTTACGGTAGAATAATGTGATGTATTGACGGGAAATGAAGAGAATGGAGAAGTGCCAGGTGGAAACAGAGAATAAAAATATCACCGTGTCAGAGAGCCAAACCCGGGATCTAAATGATACGGCACCCACCTCCTGGCTCAGACAGGGAGGGGAGAGAGAGAGAGAGAGAGAGAGAGAGAGAGAGAGAGAGAGAGAGAGAGAGAGAGAGAGAGAGAGAGAGAGAGAGAGAGAGAGAGAGAGGAAAATATATATATATATATATATATATATATAGAGAGAGAGAGAGAGAGAGAGAGAGACTGAGAGAGAGAGAGAGGAGAGAGAGAGAGCGCAAGAGGTCGGCGAGCGGACGCACTAGCCACTGAGCTACAACTGGGTCATACAACACAGTCATAGCAATCTAGAGACAGATAGCATTGAACCCAGTACATAACGTATTGAAAGAGAGATAAGGCTTTGAAAGCCAATCTAATTATAACCGCATCTTGAGTATGATTGTGCTCCAACATGATTGAATACGCGTGCCAAGGTAAGAGATTTAACGCCCGGGGACCTCAGAAACAATAGAGTGGTGGCAGCGGTTGAGGAGTTAATTATCGGTTTCATGGCGAGTACAATGCATACCTTTACTTTGATTATGCTCTCACCCAGGGGCGTTATGGACAGGTGTGCGAGCAAACTATGTAACGAAGAGTATCTATTCCTGCAACCAATGCTCATTCATTCATATTATATTTTCCAACAATTTTTGGACTCGTTTGAATCAAAAATGAAATTCCAGGCTCGTTTTAAAATAGATAGATAGATAGATAGATAGATAGATAGATAGATAGATAGATAGATAGATAGATAGATCGGTAGATAGATGGTAGATATACTGCTCGTGGTATATTTGTAAGATCAATAACTGCAACGATATGAAATATTCATCCCATGAGAAAATGGCGAAAATAGTTGACAAGATTTAAATGGCAACAAGTCTGTGTCAAATTTAATCTCTAATCGAAGAAACGAGGTTGTAAAAATGTCGTGTAGATTACGGGCAGTTGTAAGAATTAACCCCCCCCCCCCCCCCCACCTCTTTCCCGTTTCTAACATCGACCCCATGAAAATACAGGTGTTGAAGTTGACGCCTAAGGTGTGACTGTTCAAATCATAGCTCACTTAGCCCATTCATAGCACATCACAACAGTATGGAGAGGCCAGTCAGTACTGGTCTCTCAACGGGTCCCTTCAACAACACTGCGCACCCGGTCAATTTGATTTGACCACGGGCGATTTCTTGAATGACCGTTCGTTTCTCTTTCTACCCCTGTCACGACAGTCCAACAGCGCACACGTGCTCCCTAGCATTCATTCATCCACTCATTCATTCATTTCTTCATTCTTCCTGGGGGCACCTTCGCCTATACTTCTCTATTGTTTCGTAACCATTGCTTATTGTCTCTATTGTTGGATTTATAATTGTTCTTTGGTCAGGTGATGAGGCATCAAAGACAACGGCTCTCCGAATAGCAAACAGATTGATTTTAATGACCAGGAAAAATCAAATACTTACACGGGCAGAATAGATTGAGGCGTAAAAGTTGATTGTTGTTACATTATTCTGACACAAGACCTATTAAGAGAGAAAGGGAAGAAGGGTTTAATTTACCCTTGCGGTCTTCTATATGAATGCAAATAATGGAGGATGAGAATTGAAATAGCCAGTGTTATATATTTTTTTTCTCTTACATTATCTTCTGACCAGAGAGAGATTAATTTACTTTCGTTAATTATCATACAATTAATTTTTTATTCTTAGATTATCATGTTTTTGTCATCATCATTTCATAGTTTGGCAATACATTGTATTTTGTGACAGAGGCTGGATATGACAAAATGTAAGGAAGTGATTTTTACCCATGGTGGTCTTGTGGTATGACATTGACTTTCGGATCGGAAGGTCCTAGGTTCGAACCTCGCTCTACTCATAGTTGAGTCCTCGGAAAAGACTCTTTACTCACATCGCTCGCCTTAATCAGGTGTAAAATGAGTACCTGGGGTTTAATATTGTGCGGCTATATGGTCTAGTGGTATGAAACTCGCTTTCGGATCGGAAGGTCCTGGGTTCGAGCCTCGCGCTCGGCGCGTAGTTGGGTCCTTGGAAAAGAATTTTTTAATTCAGAAAAGTGAGTGGAGCAGGCACTTATGTTGGTAACAACAAGATATGAAGTGAATAGAAAAGTGCCAGAAGACAATAGAGAATAAAAAATTTTCGCGGCGGTGGTGGGGTTTGAACCTGCGACCTTATTGGTACGACAACTCCGCCTGGCAGGTGAGAGCGTGGCTCTACCGTGTGAGCTATCCACGAACACAAAAATATTCGTTTCAAACTCAAAGTCATTACTAGATCCCTCTCTCACCCACTTCTTGAGACCGCCGATTCGTTCGTACACCACCATCGCGAATAATTTTGACCAGCAGTTAAGCTCAATAGCCAATATTCTCAACACAAACATATAACACAGAAACGATTGAGACATTGAGTATGCTCCGGTGTATGGGGTGAATTTTTTAATTACGAATCGGCGGTCTCAAGAAGTGGGTGAGAGAGGGATCTAGTAATGACTTTGAGTTTGAAACGAATATTTTTGTGTTCGTGGATAGCTCACACGGTAGAGCCACGCTCTCACCTGCCAGGCGGAGTTGTCGTACCAATAAGGTCGCAGGTTCAAACCCCACCACCGCCGCGAAAATTTTTTATTCTCTATTGTCTTCTGGCACTTTTCTATTCACTTCATATCTTGTCCTTGGAAAAGACGCTTTACTCACATCCTCTCACCGTACTCAGGTGTAAAATGAGTAACTGGCCGTTAACAGCGTTGTCTTTGTCCGAAAAATTGTAATATCGCCTAACAGGCGTCATGTCCCGTCCTACATGTTAAATGTTGCTGTTGACCTTGTAAAGCGCTTTGAGCACATTTAGTGGATATTGCGCTATATAAAGCTCAATTTTATTTTTATTATTATTATTTTTTTTTAATAGCTCTGTCTCTGTCGAAAAGTTGTAATATCGCTTAACAGGCTTCATGTCTCGTTCTACATGTTACCGGTGTCTGTTGGTCAGGGACCCTTTGTAAAGCGATTAGAGCACGTTTAGGTAATATTGCGCTTTATAAAATAAGCTCAACGCTCAAGTCTCAATAAATATAAAAGAAAGTAGTCTTCAGAGCCATTGGGGCCATGGAGCCGGAGTTTGTCCCGGTTTCTAAAAGCGTAAAACAGAAAACAGCAGATACTTGCTATCCTTTGGATAATAAGATAAATAAATAATACAATTCCCTTTATTCATCACAAAGGGGAATTTTTTTATATGGGTCTATTCCAAGGGAAAACTGGGATATCCCAGGTTTCAGCCGCAGTAAAGCGCCGCAAATTGAACTAGGGCGAACTGACTTGCTCAAGGCCACACAGTGCAGGGGCGGGTAATCGGACTCGGCAGCTACGCTGCCCCCTAAAATTAATTCTCCATAATGAATGGGAATCGAACCCAGTACCTTCAAGGTTAGAGTCTGACAAGTTAACACTGCGCTACTGACCCACCAATAGGTAGGCAGACAGGACGATAGTCTATCTAAAAAAAAAAAAAGAACAATGAATGTAATCAAAATTGAACGTTATAGTTTTTAAGGTCGTGATTCCAATCACAGAATGGTCAAAGCTATTGCTCGCTTTCATTTTACAAAAGGAAGAAAACCTTGTGAATTCATGATGAAATAATTGAAACATAAGAAGATAATGCAATGTCAAAGTCTCGGGTTTAACCGTAGTATTCTTGGTTCAAAGACGGTCGCGCAATTCTAGAGAACGGACGCGATTAGTAGTAGTAGTAGTAGTAGTAGTAGTAGTAGTAGAGAGTAGTAGTAGTAGTAGTAGTAGTAGTAGTAGTAGTAGTAGTAGTAGTAGTAGTAGTAGTAGTAGTAGTAGTAGTAGTAGTAGTAGTAGTAGTAGTAGTAGTATTAGTAGTAGTAGTAGTAGTAGTAGTAGTAGTAGTAGTAGTAGTGTGCGGCTATAATGTAGTCTTGCTTTATGGCACTCGCTTTCGGATTGGAAGGTCCTGGGTTCGAGCTTCGCTTGAAGCATAGTCGAGTCCTTGGAAAAGGCTCTTTACTCGTGTTCTCTCATCGTATTCATGTGTAAAATGAGTACCTGGTCGTTCACAGCGCTGTCTCTGTCGGAAAGAAAATCGTAATATCGCCTAAAAGGCTTCATGTTTCGTTCTACATATTGCATGCTGCTGTTGGTCAGAGAACCTTTGTAAAGAACGTTTAGCGGATTTGCGTTATATATAAGAAATGCTCAATCAATTATTATTATTATTATTATTATTATTATATTATTTATTATTATATTATTATTATTATTATTATTATTATTATTATTATTATTATTATTATATATTATTATTATTATAAGATTGCTTTCCCTTCATTTGTCATTATAACATTATGCAAATCTACAGGTAGAAGAAAACACTTAGAATTGTTATTCAGTCGCCCTTGACGCTCTTATATCTCCACATTTCATTAAAACTTGATTGCCCAATTGCCGTATCAATGTTAATTTCATCTTAACTTAATATGAATAATGACTGGAAGTCAACGAGCGGCATTTTCGATGTCTGGCGGATTTTGATAACAATAGGAAATGGAATGGAAGCGTCAATTTAATCAACGAAGACAGATAATGTTTCCCTTTTATCAACAAAACACGATGAATGAACCATTAAAGACGAATGTTGTTGATAAAGGGGAAACCCGAAACGTCCACATGACTCTCTTGGTTGATTAAATTGAAGCTTCCATTCTATTTCCTTTTCTTTTTCGAGCTTCAAGCAGCAACATTTTCATTTTTGCTGACTTTTAATTAAATCAGAAAACACATTTTTATGTACTAGATAACTCAAAGAAAATTAAGTGGCAATTCATAAGTTCTTAACAAAATTGTTCAAATTTTCAAGGTCGGTCAAAATCCCTCAATCAGCTTGTGTAGATTTTGTAGACCCGACACTCCCCGCCCAAGCAGGTCCTATTTGCATAGTAATCTTATCAACTTCAAGTACAGATGTGTTATACTCTAACGGGATGTAGGAATGCATATTATTATTATTATTATTATTATTATTATTATTATTATTATTATTATTATTATTATTATTATTATTATTATTATTATTATTAATGCCAAGAGGCATAAGCCAAATAAGCAATAATAATAAAGTAGTCCTTCAGAACCCAAGGCCCATGGAGCGGGAGTTTATTCCTGTTTCTATAGGGTAAAACCGACAATAATAATTGCTTGCTACCCTTCTGATAGGGCGCTATTCTATCGCAAAGTACTTTCTGACAGATCTAACAACAGACCCAGTTAAACAATCACTGTTGAGTGGGCAGAGGAGTCCAAAAAATAAACCCAGTGAAATTCGACCTCACCCGGTGAAGTCTCAGGCTTGACAGTTGCTGTTTTTTTTTTAATTTTTTTTTTTTTTTTTTTTTTTTTTGCAAGATGAGGGTCATTTTAATCAACCGATTGTACAACAAGTTTTCTGGCCAAAATGTGTTTTTCCGAAGAGTACGGAAGTATCACTGAACATCATGTAGCCGTGGGTCCCTGGGTCGAGACCTGCTGTCAGCCACAGACAAGGAGGTCCTGTATTCTCTACGCTGTCAGCAGCGCAACGGTAAGCTGACCTGCCTAGTAGGTACTGTACTACGAAAAATTCATAGAATTAATATTATAACAGCACGCTCTCAAATGAAGCAAGGAAACGGGGGGGGGGGGGGGGGGGGGGGGAGCGTCCAAAAGAGACTTGGAGGAGAAGCCTTCACCAAGATTTAGTGCGTCTCCAATCTTACTTGGAGTGAGGCAAAAAAGAGGCGTCCAAAAGAGACTTGGAGGAGAAGCCTTCACCAAGATTTAGTGAGTATCCAATCTTACTTGGAGTGAGGCAAAGGTCTGTGCCAAGGACAGAAAAAGATGGAAGAGGCCCTATGCTTCGCCAGGAGCCGAGAGGCATAAGTTAAGTAAGTCACGAATTTTTATCTCCAGCTACAGAACTGCATTCACCTTCACCTCTTTGACTCAATAAATCTTGTTGAAAAGAAAAGTTTAGTTCCTCATAAACTATATTCAGGACTTTGAGCATTTTTGGATTGGATCATAATATTGAGGGCTAATTATTTGTTTTTCTGAATTTTTTAAGTGATTTTTTTCCCCTTGGAAAATACGAATTTTTGAAATTTCAATTGGGCAGTTCTACGTGAAGTCTCAGCTCTTTCTTAAAGGGCTCTTTACTCTCATACCCCGACCACGCTCAGGTGTAAAAAGAGTACCCGTTATCTATGTCTAAAAATACAAATGCCTTACGGGCACTATGTCTTTTTCTACATTTTAAGTGTTTTGATATTATTATAAGCTCAAAAGTTAAAGACTTTAGTTAGATGAGGCATGCGACCTGTAACAAATCATCTTTAAAATCAAAAAAAAAAAAAATAAATAAATAAAAAAAAAATAATAATAAAGAAAAAACTAACAAACAAATAAATAAAAAAACAAAAAAAAAAAACAAAAACCCAAAACAACAAACTAAATTTTTTAAAAGAAAACTAACCAAAAAAAAAACACAAAAAAGAACAACAATAAACACAACATAATAAAATAAAAGCAACCAAAAACAACAACAAAACTGGACAATCTAACGCCGAAAGAATAAAAGTTATAGAAAATCTCAATTGTTGGATTATTTCTCCCTATAAAAACAACATTTTGGTCATTGGTCAATTCACGATGTCATGTAAACATTGGAAAGTTTACTGAAGCATATTATTGTAAACAGAGCAGCAACATTTATTGTTTTCATCTTATACCCATTTATTGATTGATTGATTCATTTATTTATTCGTCCGTTCGTTCATCATTCATTCATTTATTCATTCATTCGCTCATCCATTTGTCGGTCTGTTCATCATTCATTCTTTCATTCAATGGCTCATTCATTCATTCGTTCAATCATTCATTAATTTTCAAATATTGAATCCTCGATTCATTCGCTTATTCCTTAAATCATTAACTTTACTTATATATTTCTTCAATCTTAATCTAGTTTGTACGTCTTACCTTTATATAAAAAATAGTCTTTCCCCCTTGTTCCATTGTTTTCATACAAAGATTTGGTCGTATGTGAGGAAATGAATAATACCCCCCCCCCCCTCCCCACCCCTTTTTTTTCTTGTTCATTACTTTCTTATTCTGTAATATGTTTATTATGAACATAACATTTTTTTCCCGACACCCATTTCTTTCTCTCTGCCCGTCTTTCTTCTTTCATTCTTTTCTTTCTGTCCATTTTTAAAATTTATTTTTTTTAGTTGCCACATGTTCATAATACTTGTATTTTGTCGCTTTCTTCTTTTTTATGTTTTTTTTTTTTTGTTTTATTTTATTTTCCATTGAAAACAATTATTTATCTATAAATCAATTGACTGAATAATTAATTAATTGTTATAAAAAAAATGATTTTCTTGTCGCAAGCGTGGATTAATTTAAAAATTGAGGTGTCACCTCCTATAAGACTATAAGACTGAATATAATTGAAAGTTTAAAATTTATTATATAGATATATAATGTACGTATCTAGACGCTAAATCTAAAGCACATCAGCTCAATGTGTTGTTACGCCTGAATATACGAATGTCCAATTAAAATCTAATTAATACGTAACAACACACTCTTTCTGACATTTATAAATGAAATCTTATAATACGACTGCTGTTTTCCCCTGAAAAGCATTTAATTTTTCCAAACGCCATACTCGAGAAAGAAAGCAAGACATTGGCAAGAGACGGGTAAAAACACTCCAAGCCCCCTCGGATGACAGACAACAGTAATAAAGTCGCTGACAAGCGTTCATCTCAAATCCGTGCACACTGTGTCGACTCCCTGGAGCACACCGGGCAAGCGCTCTCATTGGCTCTCTCAGGCTTCACTCAATCGGCACTCACCGCTGCTTCACAGGTCCTCTAGCCAGCTCTCACCATTCGTCAGGCTCTACTCGGGTAGAAATAGGGGAGGAGCTTAGCCTAGACCCCAGGTCGATACAGTCTTCAGACCCCGACCAGTAACACAAGCGCGCTGATATCGCTCTATTGTTATGTCTTGTATACGAATGTCACCCCCTTCACCACCCCTACCCGTACAATTGGTGTATTGTTATGTCTGAGAGAGATATATCGAGTGTGTTTGTGTGTGTGTGGCACGATACGGCAGGACGTAGTAGGACGAATGAAGGCCGATCTAATCCCTAGCCCGTCATCAAAAACATGAAACACCTCCTCGTCTTGTGCCTAGACACTCATTTATTGGCGGTTGAAAAGCTGTTGTAGCCATTTTAGTCAAGACCCTTGTGGTGCCCCAATCTCAAGACTTTATGCAGTATAGTGGCTACTGAAGCATTCTGAGAGTACCCGTTGGAGTACCGGTTCTCGGTGCTTAGGACCACCTCGATATAGGCCAGGAGAGGTACCCATCCTGTAGCAGAACAGATTTCAAGATCTTCCTTGAGAGATTCTGAGGACAATCGCTCCAATTCTTCAAACTTTGTGTTCTTTTATTGTTTGGATGCCTTTTCGTGAATAGCGAAATAATTTTAGAGACATTGATAGTTCTTACCGCTGATGCCAATTTGATGTGTTGATCCTCTTTGATTATTGTCGTGGCTAAGATTAGTTTTTCCTGAAACTCTTGGACAACGTTTTGACTTTCATTGATGCGAAGGATAAGTGTGCTGATTTTTTTTTCATACTCACCCAATTCAGTGTGAGGAGATGTCTTGACCACTCACGTGCGCATTGAGAACTCTCAAAGAAAGGTAAGTCCCTTTAATCGTTGTGTGCTGATTGTGTCATTGTCTATCTATTCTTTTCTCTCTCTGCAAGTTCTAAATGTGTATTTCATTCCTTGTATTTTTTTTTTTTTTTTGCGACACCTCTTTTGATTAAAACAAAACAATAAAAAAAAAAAAAAAACAAGATAGGCAAATACATTTTGTAATAATCACCAGAAGTCAGTTCACCTTCGATGTCAAGATCGAATAAAATTTCAAATCAAAACAAGTTATGATTTTACTTTAATTCTGAATGAATTTGTTGGTGGAAGAAATAACAATGTCAAAACAACCCTGCCTTTTACAAGATTGGTGAAACGGTTCTGGCGCTGACATTGGTTGAGATCATTGGTTGCGCTGAAACAATCATTGTACGTAGAAGTATTTGAGTCGGGACGACAGCCTCTCTACACGTTCCCGAAAAGTAAACAACTACATTTATATTTCTCTTTCACTTTGCCGGATTAATGTAATTCCGAAAAATAATTCAGACAAGAAAATGTTTTAAGTAAAATAAGAGTTGTCATTTTCTTTCTTTAAAAAAAATTATCTATGCTGTAAGCGAAAATAGTCACGCTACTAAACTAATACAATAAAACAAAAGTAATGTCAAATCTTATTGTATTTACTTTTTGATTGGTACAAAATAATATAACAATTGGCAATTTCCAGAGAGGCTGAATAAAAATAACGTTCCTTTATTTATGGTAACGAATATCTAATTATATGTTGTTTAGAAGGAAGGCCCAAGGTTTTTACTATCATCATAATGTCATTATTGTTTTATTATAATCTAATACTATTTATAATTTTTTTTTTTAAATCATGGTTTACCTAAAATGAAAAAATCAGGTTTAAAGTACAACCTGCAAAAAAATAACCCGTCATCATGCTTTAAATAAAATAAACGCAAATTAATTTAGTCATTTTCCATTTCCAATTACATTAATTGGTCGCTGTCAATGATAAAACATCAACCAATTCATAGACAGATCGTTCCAAACAATAAAGCTGACAATGAGTTAGTTTCGTATGGCAGCTGTTTCTCTATTTACTCATTACGTCCCTCGTGAAGGGATCAAAACATCAGCGCTGATGAGATCGATCTTGTTTGTCTAAACAATTAAAAATGAAACAAAACAACAACAACAAAAGACAAAAAAAAAAAGATGTTAAGTCCTGCCGTAGGGCCTTGGGGCCCATGGAATAGGTATTAATAATAATATTTTGTACAGATAATAATAATAGTGGTGTTGTATTTAACATAATAATTGCCTTTCAACCTTTGAAAATAAGCAAGTACTTTCCAAAAGATCTATAATCTATGTTAGACCGAGCATTTTATTTATTCATAGTGGGATAGAGACACATACAGACAGACAAACACACACACACGCTCACATATACACACATATACACACACACACACACAGAGAGAGAGAGAGAGAGAGAGAGAGAGAGAGAGAGAGGGGGGGGGGGGGGGGTTCTTTAAAAAAAAATAATTAAAAATCTGACTTATAATCGAAGTTCCGAATCAGTGGCGTGCAGTCCCAAGCTCTATAAATAGTTCCGCAGTCAACTCATTACAAAAAGAGAAAAGTTATGAAGTTTGAAATCTCCATTTTAAAAAGAAACAACTAAATACAACGTTGTTGGGGAAGTGCGCACCGAAGATAAATTTAAACAAAAAAAAAATAAAATAAAATAAAGGGAGAAGGGGGGGGGGGGATCAAACTTAGAAGATGTAAATTTGAATGAAAAGTTTGTTTCATATCAGAATGCAAGCAGGTTATAACATTATTATACAAATATTCAACATTGATGATAGCATAAAGGATGTTATCCTTGAATGCCGTGTATAATAGGTATGATGTTTAAACGGTGTAATTTATCCAAAGATAGCAAGCAATTGCTACTGTTGGTTTCACGCTATAGAAAAGGGATAAACTCCGGCGCCATGGCCCTGAAAGACTACTTTAAAGTATGACAATTCAATATCAAATATTATCATTTAAAAGAAAAAAACCTTTATAGAAGACAAAAATAACGGATTCATATTTATTCCTTCTAAACTTTCGAACAATTATATTGTCACGTCTAAGTTTTAATCGGTATCAAATTATACAGATTTTAAAGGGTAAATTGGGACAACTCCGGACTTTCTCTTCCAAAACCAGATTTTTAAACCAAGTTTATGAGGAAAAGCGATAAAAAATATTGTTATTCTTCTAGAAAATGGATTTTTAGCCAAATCATATTACACTATATTACCCATAATATTTAAGTCTTAAGTGTCTTCAAATGGCAGTTTGTTGCAGTTTTGAGTTTATTCCAATATTCATCTTGACATATGGATATTAAAAGTTTGAATTTGTTGCCTGTGGCGGGCAGGCCTGGTAAAAACATGAAAATCAAAAAAATAAAACGAAACAACAAAACAAAACAAAAAGTAAAATCAAGCAACTTACAAGCGAAGAAAAAAAAGAAAAGAAAAAATGAAACGAGGACAAACACTAATAAACAAACAAACAAACAAACAAAAAAACAAAAAACAACAAACTCCAAACCCTCATAAATATAAAAAAGACAAACAAAACAAATAACAAATAACAACAAACAAAGAGAGAGCGAGAGATACAAAATGTTATGAGAAGTTTTAGATGATACAATCTTAGATAAAACAGCAATTTGTAAAAATGCAAGCAGGAAATACAAAAAGGTTTATTTATTTATTTACTGATCTATTTATTAATTTATTAATGTATCTATTTGTTCATTTATTTCTTTACTTATTATTACAATTTACTTATTCATCCATCTAGACATCTCTATTTATTTATAATCATTTTTGTTATGCGTTGTATTATATTTTATTTGTCAGATCACTATCCACAACTCTGTGGTTAGATGAAGGTTTATTTGACTCAGTTGTTAGAGTAAATCGCCTCGTTAACAATGGTTTCCCATCAGCGACTACTATACAAAGTCCTAGATTCCCATTCATTTGCAGTGAAATCGGTCCCCTTGTAGAAGAGATTTTTTTTTTCTTTTCTTCTGACCCACCTATATGTTCACATCTGTGATTAGATGGCTGGGTCTTTAAGATTTGACGGAAAGTACTTGGCAACATATTAGTTTCATCCGACGTGTACTAATTTGCAGATCTATTAGCCCAATTCTTTATGGGCTCATTGTTGTAATGGAAATATCAAAATAGGACGCAAAATATTGTCCATTACAACCATGTTAAACTAGGCCCATAAGGATGTCAGACCTGTAAATATTATGTACACGTTGGTTTTATCCAACGGGTGACAAGAAATCATTATTGTCCTTTTAACAACAGAAACGGAAATATACTTCAGCTCCACTGGCCTCGTGGCTCTGAAGAACCACATTGTGGGTATCTAATTTTCCTGGTTGTAAAACAGTCCAATGATTTGTTTCCTAACAATGTTAAACAGTATTTGTTTATAGAATATTACGTATGGCTAATCGAATATAACCTATTCAATGAATTTAAACTACTGATGTTGATGAGATGATAATGATGGTGATGATTGTCATAGTAACAATAATAGTAGTAGTAGTAGTAGTAGTAGTAGTAGTAGTAGTAGTAGTATTAGTAGTAGTAGTAGTAGTAGTAGAAGTAGTAGTAGTAGTAGTAGTAGTAGTAGTAGTAGTAGTAGTAGTAGTAGTAGTAGTGGTAATAGTAGTAGTAGTAATAGTAGTAGTAGTAGTAGTAGTGATGGTGGTGGTAGTAGTAGTAGTAGTAGTAGTAGTAGTAGTAGTAGTAGTAGTAGTAGTAGTAGTAGTAGTAGTAGTAGTAGTAGTAGTAGTAGTAGTAGTAGTAGTAGTAGTAGTAGTAATAATAAGATAATAATGACGATGATGATGATGAGGAGGATGATGATTGTGATAATAATGATAATAATAATAATAATAATAATAATAATAATAATAATAATAATAATAATAATAATAATAATAATAATAATAATGATGATGATGATGATGATGATGATGATGATGATGATGATGATGATGATGATGATGATGATGATGATAATAATAATAATGATAAAAATAATAATGATGATAATATTAATTATAATAACAATAATATAAAGATAATAATACTAATAAAGACAACAACAACAATAATAATGATAATAATAATAATAATAATAATAATGATAATAATAATAATAATAATAATAATAATAATAATAATATGATGATGATGATAATAATATAATAATAAATAATAATAATAATAATAATAATAATAATAATAATAATAATAATGATAATAATAATAATAATAATGATAATAATAATAATAATAATAATAATAATAATAATAATAATAATAATAATAATAATAATAAAATGATAATAATAATAATAATAATGATGATAATAATAATAATAATAAAATAATAATAATAATAATAATTAATAATATAATAATAATAATAATAATAATAATAATGATAATGATGATGATGATAATAATAATAATAATAATAATAATAATAATAATAATAATAATAATAATAATAATAATAATAATAATAATAATAATATAGTGGCTTTAGTTCAATTTCATCGCGACCCAAAGTACAAAACACTGTGTGCAACCTTGACCGTTTATAGTCTGATTGATACGATTTAGTGAGAACTAGTCATAGACATGACTGACGAAAAACAATAACAAAGAGTTGAGCGACGTCAACTTCGTTCCTTCGATATCTTACACTTTGTTATTGTGAATACTTATTTGACACAAAACTCCATTGGTCCATTGTTCCAAACCGTTTTGATTCGACATCGATACCAGATAGACACGGTGGCTAACTCAGACCTGTCGACTGGACAAGTAAAATTATTATCATTATTATTATTATTATTATTATTATTATTTTTATCATCATTATCATCATTATCATCATTCATCATCATTATTATTATTATTATTATCATTATTATTATTATTATTATTATTATTATATTATTATTATTATTATATTATCATTTATTATTATTATTATTATTATTATTTATTATTATTATTATTATTAATTATTATTATTATTATTATCATCATTATATATTATCATCATCATCATCATCTATTATTATTATTATTATTATTATTATTTTATTATTATTATTATTATTATTATTATTATTATTATTATTATTATATTATTATTATTATTATTATTATTATTATTTATTATTATTATTATTATTATTATATATTATTATTATTATTATTATTATTATTATTTATTATTATTATTATTATTATTATTATTATTATTATTTTATTATTATTATTGTTATTATTATTTTTATTATTATTATTTATTATTATTATTATTATTATTATTATTATTATTATTATTATTATTATTATTATTATTATTATTATTATTATTATTATTATTATTATTATTATTATTATTATTATTATATTATTATTATTATTTATTATTATATTATTATTATTATTATTATTATATTATTATTATTATTATTATATTTATTATTATTATATATTATTATTATTATTATTATTATTTTATTATTTATTATTATTATTATTATTATTATTATTATTATTATTATTATTATATTATTATTATTATATTATTATTATTTATTATTATTATTATTATTATTATTTTATTATTATTGTATTAATTAATTATTATTAATTATTATTATTATTATTTATTATATATATTATTTATGTTGTTGTTGTTGTTCTTGTTGCTGTTGTGTTTAGCCATATGTGATTACTAAAAGAATGTTATTCTTTTATTATTGTAAATGATATAATCATTTATTCGGAGAGATGTTATGGTTACTGGCGACGTGCACTTCTTTGCAGGTCTGATAACCCAATATCTTATGGGCTCATTGTTGTTATGAGAATCTCCAAAAATAGTGCGCAAAATATTGTTCATTACAACAATGTTAAACTAGGCCCATAAGTGGGTTCCGATGTCAGACCTGCATATGTACACGTCGGTTATTGGCTAATGGCCTAAAATAAAGTCTTGAACATAAAAGTTATTTTTAGGACGATTAAAACATTAAAGTCGCTAGACAATGGACAAGTATTTTACCTATTGCATTTACTTCATGATGTTTGCAACACGATACTCTCGGTTTTTGTGGCCATTAGACATCACTGAGCTGGGAGAATCATTTTGGGTGATTTGGACCACCTCACACTTTGGTCCACTTTTAAAATCATCAATTTACGCACACAAGGATTAAATTACACTTTAAAATCCTTAGAATTGTGTTTTCTGGCATGACTTTCAATTTTAATAATTTTTAATGACTTAGAGATCAGATAATCATGACGTTTTGAAATTGGAGCCAAAAGTTTCGTAATTCTACAAAACGTATGGCGGCCATGCATTCTGTTCATTGATACAGCACTATAAACACATTGCCACACTTGAATGAGATGGAAGCGCATAACTTACTATAACATAACATAACATGATTAAATGCTTAATCAATGATCATATCCTTTAAATGCCTTTGATAATATGAAAAATACACTATTATGGTCTATCAATAATATCACTGATGGATCATTAAGCATATGAGTAAGAAAACATTAAGTGGTCGTATTGGAATCTAAGATAAAACAACTCTAGGTCTATTGAAGTTTTAAACTATCCAGAGAACACATTCTTTGTTTTGAATCTAATATCATTCAACAAGTGAATAGTTCGAAACATTCAAGATTTTAGATACTGATTGGCTCTGAAATGAACACAATTTTAATCGATCGATAATTAAAGGACAATATTTCTGGCCAATTTTTTTTAGAATTTGGTTTTTCAGATTACGAGTGCAGAGAGTTCCTTCCAGGCGAATTTTACCCTTTGCAGTCCTGCCTACAATTACGAAAAATTCGAAGAATTAGGAAATTTTGGCTCCAATTTCAGAACATCATGAGGATCTTTAGGTCATTAAATCTTATTGGAAATGAAAGTCGATGACAGACTACATAATTTTAAGATTTTTAAAGTGCTACTGAACCATTTTGGGGGTAAATTGTTGACTACAATGTTTATCACCAAACTATTACGAACTTTTGACATTTCAAGTAGACAAGTCTGCTTTTGACATGTTATTTATTATGTGGTGTCATGTGGCTAGTTTAAGGAATAAATTATAAATCACTGTCAATCTCACTGATCATTTATTTATTTATTTATTTATTTATTTATTTATTTATTTATTTATTCATTCATTTATTTATTTATTCATTCATTTATTTATTTATTTATTTATTTATTTATTTATTTATTTATTTATTTATTCATTTAACATAACACATCATAGTAAGTGTTGCTTAGGTTCAAATTATGCTTTTAAATACCCTGTGAAAAACAATGAAAGGTTCAGGTTAAAAATTCAGGGATATGAACATAATTATTATCATCATTTACATCATAAATAATTTTAAAATTATATCAATGAAAATCGAATTCATCAAATTCAAATTTATACTATAGAACTGAGCAGTTGTCTGTCCATTGTATTTTTGAAGTGCATTATACTTTTGTTGTCTTTGGTTATAAAATGTAAACTGTTCCATTTATAATTTGTCCTTACAATAAAAATATATATATATATACATTTTATTCCTATATGTTTATATTTATTTTTCTATATCATAATTTCATATTTCGTCCATTATCCCTTCACTGATTTATGAGTTGAATTGTTTCTTTATTGTTTACTATATTATATTAACCAATAAGAGCAAATATGATTTTCTTCATAGGATCACGATCGACGTGTACATATTTGCAGGTCTGATCACCCAACGCAATTATGGGCTTGATTTAACATTGTTGTAATTGACAATGTTTTGCGTTGGTTTGAGGTGTATTTTCATGACTACAATGAGCCCATAAACATTTGGGTTATCAGACCTGCAAATGATAAGTATGTTGATCACGATAAATACTAATTTAATTCCATTAGATCGTCGTTGGAGATGGGGCTATGTACAGCGCATTGGGCATGATTCAGATTTGAACGTTTTAATTTCTCTTTATTAATTGGATATACGTACCAATAAAAAAACGATTTGTGTCGGCTAAATGCAGTCTCTCGTTATATTTTCTTCCCAATAAATCAGATATTCAGTAAATCAGTGGCTTTTATAACAGATAGATGAAAGATAGAGGTCGACTGGATAGTGGGTCAACATAATTATATGGAGCTAAAATATTCATTCAGTTTTCATTCATTATCGTTAGAATTTGTCAATGGTGATAACAAATAAATAAGAAATAAAATAATATATAAAACATTT
>NC_088360.1:71125170-71142670 GCF_034508935.2 Berghia stephanieae | reverse complement strand
CATGTCCCTGACCCCTCGATCTCCACCTACCCACATCCCTCATCACCCCCATTCCACCCCATTCTCCGTGACCGACATCCTCCATCCGCCATCACCATCATCCGCCCTGGAGCAGGACTTCAAGAAATCAGTAGTAGCCGCCGCAGGAGACCCAGAAAGCATCTCTCCATTCGGCCACCACAACAGCGTCTCTTACAGAAGTCCCCATCAACACGGCCAGTCCATGGGTTCCATGAGTATGGGCTCCATGGGGGTCCAAGTGACCAACCCTTACAACTACGTGCCCCAATTCCCCCAGCATACGTCCCCGTTCCCGTCTAACTGCTATGGCGGAGGAGATCTTTCTGCATACGCCGCGGACCACACAGGAAGACATAGCGGAGCTGCCGGCTGGTACGGCGGAGCAGCCGATTCCAGATTCAGCTGTAAGTAAAATTAATCCTTTTTCACTAAATTTTCTTTCTTTTGTCCCTAACAATGTGAGACGTCTAAATTTTTTAATATTATGGTTCTCACCTCAGAACATTTCATCCAAAATATTGTTTTGATGTTTTTAGTTGTCGTTTCTTTGGGGAAAAGATAGTGTCGCCATGCAAAATAGGAAATGGCATAACTATGTGACCCAACGCCTCCAAACAGTATTATGTTTTAGTGGTTTTGATGCTAAAAATCAGTTATTGATAAAAACAAGATGCGTAGGCTAAGTATTTACATCACTGAGGAGAAAACGGGTAGTTTATTTTTGTGCCAAAAAAAGATAAAATAAAAAAATGAAATAGACTATTTCCGATCATTTTGATGTTAACTTCATTTTTTCGGCATCGATAACGCCACGCCACAATTCCAGTTTGAAACGGTGGGTCACGGATTCACACATTTATATTTCCCATTTTTATTTTTATGAATAGACCAGTTGTTGGGTGTTCTAACGCTGTGCTTCACCCATCTCACTTCTTTTTTCTTATTCATTTTCCCATCTATCGTTAAAAATTCGTCCAAGCATGACCATTCACAGTCACTTTCTATTCAAGTAAAATACAAAAACATAATTTCCCTATTCCAATACCATGACAGTACCAGCAGTTCTATTTCTTCGATCACCGTCCCTACAAGCAGTAGCTTTCGATTACAAGTCCTCGCTTGTATCGATCAATTTCTACACACCATCCATCATTTCTACCCCTCACCTTTTCCTTCCTTTTCCACTTTTATCTTTTCTCTCTTTTTCTGTTCTCCTTACTATCTCTATATTTTTATGCTCTTTTTTTTTTATTTTGCCACGTCCCGACCCTTTCCCTACGACATAATCGAACACCAATTCAGGTAGCGGTTTCGGTAGAACAGTGCCATGCCCATCTGTTTTATAATGACACCACCGAGCAACGAGTTCTTCGATCGGGGAAAACAGTAACGGCTTATCAGTCGTTCATTGCCAGATGATTGGGGTCCGAATCGTTTATCGAGTTGCTCAGGGTGCATTCTCATTTTGTAGAAAAAAAAAAAAAAAGAAAAAAAAAAAAGAAACAACAACAAAAAAAACAAAAAATAAAGAAATAACAGAATTTAAAATTCTAATAAATTCTATCGAAATATTTCATTTTAAAGAATAAGTAGATTCAAATTCGAAAAATAAAAAGGGAGCGTACTAATAGCGGAATGGACAAAAAGTATCTGATTATGCACAGATACAACGAGATGAATTCAGTAAAGTGAGTGGAACTTATGTTATCAATTGCAAGGAGATGATATCCGAAGGGGGACTGAGCAAAAAAGGCTACTTTGGCTGCGATTGGAATACGCCATATTTATACTTTACCAGTTTATACACATTCATTTATTGATAATAGTGATGATAATAATTTTATACTAATGGACGGAGGATCACATCACTCTAAAACAAGGAACTCTTATTATTATGATTATTGTGAATTCAATTACCTAATCTATAATCAAAATCGCGATTGGGGCATTTCTTAGAATATTATTATTAATAATAATAAAGATGAAGATAATAATAATAATGATAATAATAATGATAATAATAATAATAACAATAATAATAATAATAATAAATAATAATAATAATAATAATAATAATGATAATAATAATAATAATAATGATAATAATAATGATAATAATAATATAATAATAATAATAATAATAATAATAATAATAATAATATGATGATATGATAATAATAATAATAATAATAATTATAATAATAATAATAATAATAATAATAATAATAATAATAATAATAATAATAATAATAATAATAATAATAATAATAATAATAATAATAATATGCAAAGTCGAAAGAAATAATAACAATACAACATGGTCTCACTATGGATCTAATATTATGAGGATCGCACCCTGGATGTCGTAGACATCAAAATAGATGGTTATTTATGACGGGCGTAAAACAAAGGAAAACAATACGAGCCCTTGATCGGATTTATGGCTTCGACTGTCTCTCTTGTCCTTGTAGTCTAGTGGTCTGGGTGTAGTGGTAGTATGTGGGTTATAGAGGTCTCTCTCTCTCTCTCTCTCTCTCTCTCTCTCTCTCTCTCTCTCTCTCTCTCATCCATCTATCCATCCTTCTATCTATCAATCAATCAATTTATCTATCTCTATCTATCTATCCATCCATCCATCCATCCATCTATCTATCTATCTATCTATCTATCTATCTATCTATCTATCTATCTATCTATCTATCTATCTATCTATCTATCTATCTATCTATCTATCTATCTATCTTTCTATCTATCTTTCTATCTATCTATCTATCTATCTATCTAATTACCCATCTATGTACATGATATGGCATTGTTTTTATCTTCTCACTCTTCCCTCTCTCTATCTCTCCTCACTCCCCCCCCCCCCCCTCTCTCTCTCTCTCTCTCTCTCTCCCTCTCTCTCTCCCTTTATTTCTCTCTCTCCTCCCATCTCTCGCTCTTTCTTTCTTTATTTATTTCTCCCCCCCCCCCTATCTCTCTCTCTCTCTCTCTCTCTCTCTCTCTCTCTCTCTCTCTCTCTCTCTCTCCCTTCAAATCATTTCAATCTGTCTCTTTAGAAATACTCTATACGATAAAAGTATGCGTTAAACCAAAACAAATCAATAAAAAATATAAATATAAAATATCCGACAATGACTTAAAGATCGTTGTCTTGATATACTCTGTAATCGGCCCTAGATTATATATAAAAATGTTAACAAGTGTGTTAGTTATTCTGGTTATAGTGTTCACTAGGTTTGTTGCCTAAGGCAGAATTCAGAGAATGAAACGAGTGCCACAGTAATTCCCTCCACGAGACATAGAGATACACTGGTGCTACTAGGAATAACCATTCGATGCTTGAAGAGGAAAGAACGGGGAAAGGGTGGGGGGGGGGGGGGGGTTGCCTCCATCCAAGCGTCAAGGCCGGAAAAGCACGTTAGTTTAATTGATTAGCTGAACGGGGACATGAACAATTAATTATTGATTTGATAAATTATTATTGTCCTTATTTCAAAGTGTGTGTATCTATCTTGTGTGTTTGAATGGTGCGTTTGGCGCTGTCAATTGTAGATACGCCTAAATTTTAAAAAATAATTTTGGTTTGTTTGTTTTGTTTGTTTTTGTTGTTACACCTCCGTACGATTCTGTTCTGTCTTTTCACAATTTTTGTACCTGTAACTTTTGTTATCGTTTTCAAACCAAACTCCAAGATAATAAGAATCTGTATGTCATTAAATATAACAAAATTTTATAAAATATACCAGAACGTGATAATTAAAATCTACGTCTTTTAAATAATAATTAATTGGTTATTCAATATATTGGGATCACGAGATATATTATATTACGATTGGCCCATTACCTATGACACTCAGAAACAGTGGATTGTTTTCCATTGGTGCATTCATATGCAAAATAATGTCATTGCAATTCATTTTTTTTAATGTCAAAAATTATTGTTAGAATTAATAGATATAATCTTAATAGAATAAAAGATTCGGAAATTCATGAATAATAATAATAATAATAATAATAATAATAATAATAATAATAATAATAATAATAATAATAATAATAATAATAATAATAATAATAATAATAATAAAATCAAATACGAAACAACAGTTTAAAAATAAATAAAGAAAAGAAAACCACAGAAAAACCATAAACACTGATTAAAAGTATGTATAATCTATTTTCTTAATATGGAAAATAAAATAATCGAACTAGAGTGATAGTTCAATATTTCCAAAATGTAAATCTTTTTTATCCACTCTACAAACCTAATCCATGTAGTCAACAATTGTACACCGTATCATTTGATGGGTTGGCAGCTCTGTGTGATTGTGTGTGTGTGTGTGTGTGTGTGTGTGTTTTTCTGTGTATGTATCGTGTGTGTATCTTTGGGGAGGGATTTGATGTTTATTTGTGGAGAGCATAGGAAAACAATGTTAAAACTGTTATTATAAAGAAACAAAAACAAGAAGTCGATCACAGCGGCGTTGACAGTAAGCGGACAAATATTTTTTTCTCGTTTTGTTCAATTATCTTTTACTACAGATATCAAGTAGCTTAAGTCTGAGGATCCCAAATTTGTCCAAATGTCTTGAAAGTCTCATGTTAAAGATGAGAATCATTTAATTCTGTTGATAATTTCAATGATAAGACGAGACATAATTCGTCACCAAAATGATATATTATCAAAAAAAAAGCGTTTTGTCCGTTTACGGCATTTCGGTGCAAATTGCTGATTGATTTGTATGATTATGATCATTAACTCTTGTCACGCCTATTATGTATAATCTAGCCAGTGATTCCTGGCCTTATATTACAGGTATTCTGTGGTAACTAATTGTTGTTGAGATTTCAGAGACTAACGAATTACCGTACTTGATTCAGACAAATAAATCATTTTCTCCTCTTTACATTTATTTTATTATTTTTTGTTCTCATACATTGAATGTGTGTGTGTGTGTGTGAGAGAGAGAGAGAGAGAGAGAGAGAGAGAGAGAGAGAGAGAGAGAGAGAGAGAGAGAGAGATTTTGTTTCATACTATTTATTGTAGACTATAATTTATTGATGCTTTGCGTTTAGCCAAAATACTGATAACATCCACCAGCCGGATATAACGTACCAACACACACAACAATGTGTAACCATGACCATTTATAGATAGTATGCAGATGACGTCACTCAGGCCTTTGTTATTGTTTTTGCCATCCGCGTTTGTGAGTTGTTCTCACTAAACTGTATTAACCAGACTATAAAAGTTCATGGTTACACAGAGTTTGTGTGTTGGTCCGTTATACTTCCGGATGGCAATGTTGTGAACTCCTTGGCCAAGCGCATTCTATTAAATTAAATTTAAATCGATCGATATTTGAAGGCCGAGTTTTCTGACCAAATTTTTAAATTCATAATTTTCCAGAGTGCGGCAGTTAATTGGCTACAGATCTGACAAAAGTAAGGACGACATGGAAATATACTGACCCTCTATCACATTAAGTCGTTGACTCAGAAAATTGCCACGCAAACAAAAAATAATATTTGTTTATATTATGTGTAGTTATCTTATTTGTTACATCCATAGGTCTTCATACATTCCATGAAAATAAAATAGTTGTTTTATACGTATGTGTATGAGTTTGTGAGTGTGTGTGCGTGTGTGTGTGTGTGTGTGTGTAACTTGTGCATGTGTGAGAGCGTGTGCGCGCAAAAATCGGCCTATGAATCACTTGTGGCATTGTTTTACTGATAAAACAAAACTTATCGAAACCAACTTCCAGTTCCATATTGTAATCTCCGACGAAAGACATTCTTTGATGCTTATCGAAACAGGAAATAAAAGAAATGATTGTTGGGTGCTTTGAAAGTGTGGGCGACAAAAACAAAAATACAATGAAAAAAATAGATATTAGCAGTAGGAACAGAAGTCTAAAAGGAACAACATTTTAATTAGTCATTTCATATAAATATATAAGGTAAAACCTAGGACTACATAATAATAGATGTCGCTGGGTAAAACCCATAGTGAGATATCGTAAAAATAATTTTAAAAGGGAAACATGAAAAGAAGAGAAAAAATTCTCATTGTCGTTGGGCTTACTCGAGTAACTTAAGTCTTATGGCCAAGGATACCGGTTACTTAAGGGGAAATTGGTTAGCTACCTGCTTGTGAACAGGCGGTCGATCAGTGAGTACTTTCCTCAATGCGCAAGTTAGACTCAACCACTTATTTACTGTTGGATAACGGAAAGGAGGTTAGGGAGTCTTGGGACAAGATTTAGATGTATCGCGAATCTAACCAGGTTCGTTCGTGCAACAATCGGAGGCTCCCGTATATTATGAACCACTGTACTCAAAATACGGCTATTATATCATTAACTTAATGTGTAAAAAAAAAAAAGAAAGAAGGGGGAAAAGATTGGGGAACTATGACTCAAAGAGCTACAACCATGGTACCAATCCCAGGCGCCATCAAGGCAGAAACAGGTAATAAATAGGACTTTCCCTTGTATCGGTATCCCGTCGGCTTTGCGTAATCTGAGGCGATATTTGAGAAGGAAAATCTGATTGGAAGTGGGAGATGCTTAGCCGCTACCGGTCGGCATCTTCAAAGGGATGTTATTGTATTGATCTGTCTTGTCACTGCCGTGATTTAAAAGGGAATGAATGGGAGAGGTAGAGAGAGAGAGAGAGAGAGAGAGAGAGAGAGAGAGGGAAGAGAGATATAAAGAGAGATAGAGTGAGAAAGATAAAGAGAGTGAGTGAGGGAGAGAAAGAAAGAAAGAGAGAGAGAGAGAGAGGAGGGGAGAGAGAGAGAGAGAGAGAGAGAGAGAGAGAGAGAGGAAAGAGAGAAAGAGGGGGAGAGATAGACAGATTGAGAAACAGAGAGTGTATGAGAGAGATAATGACGGAAAGGGGGGGGGGGGGTGAGTGACGGAAAAAAGGGGAGAAGCCCGAGTATGTCATTCTTTTTTTTTCATTTAAGATAATAATATACATATCAAAGATACTTTTTTCACCATCATTTTACGTTTTACTTTCCATTTGGAGATAGAATACAAGTCCGTCCATGTCTACATAGTAGTTAATATCGAAACTTTTTTGAAATTCAATTCTTCATTTAAAATCTCCGGCCGCATTTTTGTATATATAAACACTTCACTTTACTCTTCTGTAGGTCGTAATGTAAACTGTAGAAAAATGAAGAGCACCTGAAGATCTCTATTCCATTGTTTTTTTGTGTCCAAAAAAAAAATATGACTCTCTGACTTTCATTACAATTATAACTTTAGTAGTTTATAACGTTCGAAAGTGTATGTCATTTATTTCAAATCTTGAAATACACGACAGAATGTCTCTAGTCACAAAATCACCTGGCCATCGACATCAACCCTGAAAATGATATTCGTTCCTTTTAACTGCACCTTGAGAAATATGAACAATATCACAGGAAATCGTGATATTAAAGCTCTTCAGACTATTCCCGCATCACTTGCATTGTCAGCCCAATATTTTTTTCTCGTCCGACAATGATTTCCTCTTTCTTCTTTCTTGACACACAATGGTGAAATGCATTTTTAACGAACATTGTCGGATTGAAGGGATATAACAAAAGATAGAACAGAATGCATGTATGAGGATAGGCTTTTAAAAAACAAAAAAAGACGAGAAAGGGGGGGGGGGTGTTGAGAGAGAGAAAGAGAGAAAGGGGAAAAGAGGAGAAATTATAAAACAAAACCAAAGAGATAAAACATTTTTTAAAAGAAAAGAAAAGAAAAAAGAAGAGAAAGAAAAGAAGAAGTAAAATATGGTTTACAATTTATGATAAATCACAATAGAGCAAAAATAAAATAAAATAAAGCAGGAAGAAAAGACAGGAATATTATCGTTATGACCATAAAGCGAGGAAAGAAGAATCCCACGGCGGTTTGAAATGGCCAATATCATTAGTCGGCAAGGCTGTCGTGTAAATGGTTCTAATCGTATTATTGCTTAATGTTGCATGGCGGGACACCAGCCAGGCAGCCAAGAGACGGCAATATGGCACAAAAAAGGGAAATGTTCAACGGACCTAAATTTGTGAACAGTTCCCAGAGCTGGTCCTGGCATGTTCAACCATTTATATATTGCTTTTTTTTTTTCTTTTCTTTTCATTTTCTTTCTTTCTTTTTTCTTTTTAAGTAACCCCACTGCCATATTTTCTCTTTATTTTCGTGGTATATTCAAGCCTAATTAATGTCGACATATAAAAAGGGCAAGCACCGGGTGACCAAATTTTTGTTTTAAAAAAGATAGAAAAGAAAAGACTTCTGCCAACCAGCAGAGACATCACAATCAATTTACGAAGTGTTTTGGAATCTGACGACGTTAATTCTCTCTCTCTTCTCTCTCTCTCTCTCTCTCTCTCTCTCTCTCTCTCTCTCTCTCTCTCCTCTCTCTCTCTCTCTCCTCTCTCTCTCTCTCTCTCTCTCTCTCTCTCTCTCTCTCTCTCTCTCTATATATATATATATATATATATATATATATATATATATATATATTCTTTTATTATTTTTTTTGGGGGGGGAGGTTTCTGTGTTTTTTTTTCTTCAAGCTATTAAACTCTTGCACGCTTCCCCCCCCCCCCCACTTTTTTTTTTTCCATTCTCTCTTTATCTGGAATTTCGAATTGAGTTGAGATATGCTGAATTATTATTTCTCATGGTTATTTATCTCGTTCATATTTTACTACTCTTTCAAACTAAGGCTTTGTGGTCTTGTGGTATGGCGCTCGCCTTCGGACTGAAGCTTCGGGATGATTTCGTGACCGTACACGAATACGGCGAGGAATTTGCGGCCTGGAAAGATCATTATAACATAGTGGTGTGACGGCATTAGAAACTGCTGCCTTCGGACCAATCGGTCCTAGGTTTGAGTCCCGCTCTGAGCGACGCAAAGTTGAATCTTTGGAAAAGGTTCTTTACTCACATTCTCTCGCCGTACTTCGGTGTGAAATTGATATTTGGCTGTAAACAGTAATGTTTCTGTCAAAAAGAAAAAAAGAAAAAAGCAAAACAAAACAAACAAAAAACAGAAATAAACCCCAACAAGCCCCCCCCCCCCCCCCCCCCCCATGTAATTATAGCTTTACAGGCTTCATGCCTTATGCTACATATTTAAAGGCTGTGAAACAAACGAGAAACCCAACTCAACAGCGTACTGGGCGATACTCGGCATCATAATGTACTTTAGGACAGAATCGTACTCGAGAAATTGCTAATTTATATAATTCCCAATCACGTACTTTGTGTGTCGAAAAGAGTTGGCGGGCAGTTTGGGTAGCCGTACGTCATCAACAAGCAAAGATGATTTTTCTTCTTTCTTTTTTTTTTCAAAGTCAGTTTCTAAAGTGGTCGAGCATACCACCCGTCTTGCAAAAGGACCTGTCCATGCTTTATCTGGACTCCCTTCCACCCGAATAGTAACTGACTCCCCTCTTCACCCAGCAGTGATTGGGTTAGCTGGGTGGGTCAGATCAGGCGGAAAGTACTTTGCGTCGTGTCTAAGGTGGCAAAAATTACTACAGTGCGTTTAACATGACAGAAACCGGAGTAAACTCCGGATCCAAGGACTTTGATGGACTCCCGCCCTCTTCCAATAAACAATACGAGACGAATTCTTTTTCTTATTATTTATTTCATTATCCGTTTTTAAAAATCTCTCTCCTCATCTTCTCCAATCCAGCTTTCCAATTCTACAATCCGCTGCTACTTAATAATATCAATACAGTGAAATTAAAGTCATCCTCTTTGTACCTGCCGGCGGGACGGTTGTGTTGTCGATTCGCTCAATTTAATGCCCTTACTTAAAACTCATTTCTAATCAATATAATTTGTCTGAAAGAGATTTTTTCCTCCCTTTTCACAATTCTCTCTCCCTCACACTCCCATTGACAATGGGGAAAAAATCGTTCAACCATTTCATCCCGATCCCTTTCTAGTGAAAAAAAAATGGCTAAGGTAGAAAGAGAGCGAAAGAAGGAGAAGGGGGGGGGGGGGGGTAGCAGAAAGAGGACTATGAAAAGGCCAACGCGGCGATTAGGTTTGTTTCATTTCTTTATTTTCTTCCATACTATTTAATAATTAATTGTGCTCATTACATCCTTAATTGTTAAGCATTTTATTGTAAACGGTATTCTTGGAATGTCTTCATTTCTAACGTATGAAATTTGTATTTAAATCAAATTATAAAAGCAAACACAAACAAAAAATAAAAAACGATTTACAAGTTGGAATCAAGGATATAATGCCATGCATAAAAATGAATGATTCTTAAAATCAATGTAAACAGAATTGTTATCCTCGCGACATAAAATGGAGAAAGAAAAAACGAACAACAGCAGTAACAACAGTAAAAAAAAAAAAATTAAAAAAAAAAAAAAAAAAAAAAAAAAACCAACTTGAATGGACTGTAACAATTACTAGCTACCATTTTGATAGGTAACGCTGTTCTACCTCCAAGTATCTTCCAACAGATCGAAAAGATTCAGCTACCAATAATTGGTGGATGGACAGAGAAAAATGGGCAAAGCATAACATCGAGATGCTTAATCGCCGGCTCGAATTTTGGGCCTATCTTATGCCTTGTGATCTCGTGAGTCCAAACCACAGCGACTCACCATGTTAGATATTTGGTACTGTACTACATACAATGATTACTTATACAGAGCACGGCGTCTGCCAACCGAAACCAGCCGAATCATCAATGACGACTTGGTTCTCAGCCCTCGAGTCAACAAGACCGATCGCTGATTTGTCCCATTGAGGCGTCCACGCGTATGGAAAGGTGGACCACATTACTCACGGTTAAATGAACCCACCTGGGTAGACGGACATCGTGTGCTCGCCGGGTTGACAGGCAGGACGATGACCGTAATATCTGTCAGTCTATGTAATGTGGTTATGGCTTGAAATTGGAACCTCAGCTTTATTTTGAAAAGCAATGGTAGGTCCATATCTACTAAAAGACGGATATAATAGGTAGAGAACAGTTCTAAAAGTATGGGCCAAAAAACCTAATCCTCGTAAAATTTTAAGAAGAGTCCAGCGTAGAATTTTATATAGAGTGAAATATCGAAGGTCAATGAGTAATCAAGGCGGATGATGGAGATAAAAATGCTTGAATTCGATTTTGAAAAAAAAAAAACAATAAACAAACAAAACAATGCAAAGCAAAGCAAACAAACAAACAAATCCAAAACCCAACAAACAAAAGAAATACAAACCATTTTCTACATGAAAACTGTTTAGTTAAGTATCCATTTGAATAAAAAACTAAACTTTATTTATAACTATATTTTGTATCATTATACAAATGCCTCGGTTGTTACATAGCCTTACCAAGAAAATATTTCCGGCAATTTTTTTTTTAGTGGAGTTGGATTTCTGAATGAATTTTTTAAAAAGGGTAGCTATTAATTGATAGAACGATTGGCATCACGCAGGTCTTCGTTATTGGTTTTTTTTTTTTTTTTTTTGTTTTTTGTTTTTTTTTTTTGTTTTTTTTTTTTTGCCATCCATATTTATGAGTTTTCTCAATAAACGGTATTATCCAGACTATAAACGTTCAAGGTTACACATAGTTTTGTGAGTTGGTTGCCGGATGGCAATGTTGTGAGTTTCTTAGCCAATAGTACAGCTTATTAGGATACAAAGTCAAAGAAAATGATATACAGCTGAATTTTGTAGACAAAAACTAAGACAACTCAGAAGAATCTATTACCTTTCTCTAGATCTGACCAAATAGCTTTTATATTTAAATCACAACTGACTATGATGTAAAATTTAACTAAAGTCTATATTCTCGTATGTCATAACAATGATGGAGTATTAAATTTGCGATATATTATTTATCGTTTATTGAGACGTGCCAGTGTGTTGTTTGTTTTTGTTTTTATGAGAAAGCTGCCACCAGGGTAGAAAGTTGAAGGGAGAAACTTTGCATTAGTATTATGTGGACGAGAGGCTATGCAATATAAAAACAAATCAAGCCTGGCCTCATTAGCCAAAAATTGTCATATTGTAAGAATGGCCGCTTGAGTGGTGGCAGAGCCCTAAAGAAAATAAAAACACGAATCTAACACCTGCCGCGATCCTAGTATCCGATTACATAAGTGTCTTGCTGCCTTATATAATCGTTCTACGGGTGCTGACACGCGGAATAACTGGTACGAATCCACGATAACCGAGGGGGCCAGTTATAATAATCTGACTAATTGAGGCTCTATTTTTTTTTCTTTTCTTTTCTTTTCTTTTTTTTTTCTCCAAAAATCAACAGAGTTTGATCTTGTATCTTTAATTGTTGTTTAAAACGTTAATAACAATATCAACTGTCTCGTCAGAATAGAAAAGGTATTTGATTGCGATGAATGTGGTACTTGAATCTGACACTGACGTCTATGTAAAACTCAAAGAGGTGCAAGATTACCTACTGTGTGGCACTGTTGTCCTGAAACATCGAGAATAACTAACTGGAACCGGCACTTCGATAAATCATCTCGGTAAATAGGGTGTGAATATTTAAACCCAATAATGCAATCTTGTTGACACTGCGCCTGTGTGGAAATGCTAGAGTGAGCAGCGGAATATCTTTTGTTTGATCAATGGCTACCTGCTGTTCCCACCCCGTATGACTTTGGGTTGGGGGTTTTCACAGGCATTCTCGTCAACAATAAAACAATTTTGTGCTGACATTCGACATGCTTTTACGTAGTGTGTACCTTTTGAGTTTGTAGACTGGTGCTGCTCTGTAACTGAATGTGATTGATTCATTTTGATACCTTTGACAAATTTGAGACAAGTTTTGTAATATAATACTTCGGGAACCTGTTACTTTTAAGTAGTGAATTATGACCTGACATGATGTGTGAATGGTACGTACTGTACTTGGTATGAATATTCTAATGATCTTTAAAACTTGACTCAGGGTGTTGACATTCGTGACAGTTTAGAATATGCGAAAAGATGAGGTTTTACTTATATTGTTCTATAACATCGCAATGGATGAATGAATGAATACATGATTGAATGAATGAATGGATTTAAAGGTCAATAAGTGGACAAATGATGGATGGATGGATGGATGGATGGATGGATGGATAGAAGGATGGATGAATGAATTGGTGGATTTATGGATTGATGAATGGGTGGATGAATGGAAGGCTGTATCATTAAATGGGTGGTTAGCTGGATGAATGGATGAATTGGCGAATGAACGGTTTGGTGAAAAAAAGGTAAAGAGCTAGTTAGCAATGAATGAATAAACACAATATTCCGATCTGAAAGCAGCGGACTACGATGATGGAAGTTAATGTCAAAGCAAATGTAATCCCAAGTTTACTCTGGATCATGTGTCTTATCTGTTAACGAGTTCTCGTCATCTCTAAAGGCTAAGCGCGTAATTAATTATGAACAGGAAAGTTTATATATTTTGGGATTTGCGTTAAAAGGATATCGCAGATTATAAGATAACATGGAGATGAAAGCACATTAACGACACACTGTAAGGTGTTGGAATAATACAATCCTGTTTTTATTGGCTTGGCAGAGAAGATTGGGATTCCATTTAGATTTCGTTTAAATATTTCTCTATTTTCCCGAATCGTCACACTGTCTCATTTTAAAAATAATAAACCCAAGTGGTATTGAACAGAAACCTTATAAGGAATGATAGTTTACCTATGTTTTATCGGCCTGGCGTTGTGTAATTCTAGTACGGTTATAGCCATTTTTATGAAATGTTGGACAGTCGAATAAATTGATCCTCTGGTTTGTAAACATTCATTCCGATGCTTAGACATATTGACGCAGTTAATTGCACTGCAATATTATAATATATTGATATTCATGAATGGTTAAATTAACTATATAAGTTATTATTAATAGCAAGGATCCAGAGGGCCGTTTATTTGGCTGGTAGACATTTATTCAAGATGACTTTGGTCAATACATTTTGGACAATGTACCATATTTTACATGATTTGCTACAAAGACTTAGCTTAATACAGACTATGGATATTGAACGCTTTCGAATACGAAATGTGTAGCTCTAAAATGTCTAGCATATGTCTGGTCTCGATGTGTGAACTGGAAATTTTAACATATTTGAAAAAAAAAAAGAAATGAAGCGTAATAAAGTGCATTGTTATATTACAAACAGTGTAATGCACTGTATATATCATTTACACTAGTCTGCCGATTTTGGAATGGCGGAAGTAATTACTTTTTTAATGCAAAATTTAGGATAGGGTATGGAATAATCATACCATATCAAAAGATCCTCTACATTTTCAAATACAGTCCAAGTTTCACTATCGTGATTAGTTCACAGTCTACCCATGGCTCCAATTCCAACAAGGAACTGCCAGCTGGCCAGAAATCAATATTATTATTTCACCGCCGTGCAAAATCCTCATGACTCACACACGTCATCAAAAACAAGAGTCAAGAAAATTTCTGTCAGTGGACGTTGGACGCATTATTATTTTTGTTCTTCCTAATCAACTGTCGACCACCTGTGCAAACCTGCTCCGCCTTGCGCCCACTCCGGGTCCACTGGGGCGTGAAACAGGTAAGTCGGAGACTGTCGGGCTTTTCTCACCTTGGAGCGGAGCGCCAAGCGTCATTGCAAACAGAAAATAATGGCATTAGCACCTCCGGTTGACCAATTACCTGACCATTATGGTCGGCCATTACACCGCACACCAATGGACAAGACTTGCGGTTGGACGGCTCTATAGACAGGACATATTGTCGGATCATGATTATGTAGCAATATTTGTATGGAATCATTATGTCCTCGGAAATCTTTTGGCCGAGGACGGCTACATTCTGATGTCTGCATGATAATGTTCTAAGATTGAATGATATCACGATGACTAAAATGATCGCGTGTAACCATTTCTCATTTTATATCTATGTCTCGTTGTAAAAAGAGCTACAAAAAAAATATCTACCATATTCTGGGATGTACTGCAATAAAAATCTGAAAGGAAAATAAATTGCCATTCTCAGCCAGTAAAAGCATCTGCCAGTTCCAACAGTTTTCTGCAATAATGCCTTTTAAAATCCATTATTGCGAATTTGCATTTCATATTATCAAGTCTCGTTAGATATTTGTCTTTATTCATTTTTTTTTCCCGAGCTAAAATGGCACATCTTTTATTCATCGCATCTGGCAACACTATCTTTGCATGTGAAGTTACCTTGACAGACGTACTCTCTCGTTAGGTCCAAAGTCTGCCAGTCTGTCTCTTCAAGTCCCCAATGCATTTTTTATGTTTGTCTGTCAATTCAGTGGACCGAAAGTCAAGAAAGTATGGGGTTTCTCTAGTCGACAAAAATCTGACTGTCATTCCCCTCCTTACAAGTGGATAACAATGGTCACTAAAAGTAGAATGGGATTGTTTTTCGGGTAGAATCTCAAAGAGAAATTGACGTTATGAGTGTTTGGAGATGTCAACACGCTTTATATTGATACGAGAAATACGATATTTGACGAGCTTGCCTGTAATCATTGGCTATGCCAACATGGCTCTATACTAACATGTTAAAATCAGACAAATATTAAAGATTTCCTATTCTGAAATATAATAATTTAAAAAATAACTTTAAATCCCTTCAAAGAATTTGTATCTTTTGATTCGTTTTACAAAGGTATGATTCAAATCCCATCTCAAAGCTGTTATTCTGATTTCTCTGTCTACCTATTTTCAGTTTTCAAAAAATATTTTAAAATTTGTAAGTATTGATTATAGTACTCCTCCTTTACACAAATATCTTACCCAGACTGCGCTAGCGTAGAAGCAATTTTGTCTGGTTGCTTATTTCTTTATAACAAAAAAAAAAAAAAAAATGGGGGGTGTTGGGGGGGGGGGGGGTGTTGGGGGGGGGGGTGTTATCAAGTTGCAGATGAGATGATTTTTATTTAAATGACAACTCATCGTTTATTAGAACTGATAGGATTCTTGGAAATTTACTTCAAAATATCATTATCTTCTTAATATACGTTTTTTATTTTTTTTTAAATATATAATTTAGATCTGGCGGAGATAGTGGGATGGGGTATCTTCTGTCAATTATTATTATTATACATATTATATTTTCTACCCCCTTGCTATCTTTTCACCTCCCGTCTTTCCTATCCTTTTCCGATCCATTGAATGTCAAACGGGAAGAACACACACACTCACACTGTCGCACACTGACAAAATACAATTTACTTATTTTTCTAATATAGCCAGGGGAAAAAATCTATTTCAAAGATGGATCGATAACAATGATCCTCATCTCGCCAACAAAGCTAAAACCAAAGACTTCAAGAAATCTCGGGTTGGAGACTTTTTAACAAATTAGGTTCATTTTAACCAGTTAACTGCCGCACTGTGGAAAGAAAACACGTAATAAAAAATTTGGCCAGAAAATTCGTCCTTCAAATATCGATCAATTTAAATGACCCTCATCTTGGCAAAAACTCTCAAACCAGGGACTTCACACGGGTTAACCGATCGATTTTTAATATAAAAGTTTTCTGGCCAAACTAGAAAAATTATGTGTTTTGTCAGAGTCGCTGACAGTTTGCCAGTGTCAACCCAACATACACCCGGGATCTGTTTGTCTTCATCTCTGACAACGTCTCCGCGTCGACTTAGGACAGGATGAGGTTGACGCTGAGAACGTTGGGATACTTTGCAAATATTTCACAGCTTCAGATTACTTCATTCAGTTATTCTCTCAGTACGTTTTATAAAACCCAAGTTTTCATTTCATAAAGTATAAATCGCTCGTTATGTTTCATTTTTTTTTTACCAGCTCTCTTATAACACACATCACTGACTATGGCCAGGTACTCGTTTATACTCGAGTCGATTCTAATAAGAACTGATCATCTTTTTTGATGACTCGCTGGCTTACTGGTTAAAGACGACGCAAACAGTAGTTTGACGCCATGACATTGCACAAACGTGTTACTTTTTTATACCAATTAACAGCGCATCAGAAATAAAGCTTGAGCTTTTATATAGGGCAATATCCACTAAACGTGGTCAATGCGCTTTACAAGCTGTCCATAGCCCCAACTCAATGTTTTACAAGATAAACAATGCTGTTGTAGGGTCGATATCCTGACACCAAAGGGGAGTCAACGCCACTATACCATATGATAAACAGTAGGAAAACTATCGCCAATACTCTGTCGTACTCCCATAGAAATCCATTTATAAACTTTTGGTCAAAAACTTTCATTTCAAATATCAATCGATTTAAACGGTCCCTAACTTGTCAAAAAAATATGAAATTGGACACTTCAAAACTTTAAATCTTAGGCGAGAGTTTTGGTAAATTAAGTGTTCGTTTATTTCAATCGCAATTTCAGTCAAAAGTTTTCTAGCCAAAATGAGAAGAATAAAAAAAAAAAGATTTTTGTAAAAGTATGTCAGATTTTCCGATAGCCA
>NC_088360.1:71112670-71122670 GCF_034508935.2 Berghia stephanieae | reverse complement strand
TGTGGTGGTGTCAATAATTGGGTAAATTTATTTTTGGTGGTTTTCGACTATTCTAATATTTACCCAAAAATTTGTAGGCAAATATTATGACAAGCAGGTAGGGGAAAACAAGATAATTTGATTAAGACATGATGATGATGTATTTGTACAAGCTGTTTAATTTGTAATTCGTTTTTTTTTCTTAATATGATATCAATGTTGAACATGTTCACGACTGTGATAACGATGATAGTAAAGATGATGAGGATGGTGATGAGGATGATGATGTTAATAATAATAATAATAATAATAATAATAATAATAATAATAATATAATAATAATAATAATAATAATAATAATAATAATAATAAATAATAATAATAAAATAATAATGGTACTTTATGGACTAATATTAACTCAATACATTGAACGCTTAAAGGATATTTTACAAGACATAGATAAATAGAAACAAGTTTTCAAATAGTTCCAGATACGTTAAAAGACGTGCGTTGACATTTTTTTTTTCACTGTTAAAATTGTATTTTAGATTTTGGATATTTTCGTTGACAAAAACCTTGTATTTTATATGAACTTCCCCTACAAGCTCAAAATAATTTTCTTCTGGAAATCGCGTTGTTGGACTTACAATTCAATTTAGTCAGAGATTATTATTAATAAAAACACAATGAACATTATCACTACAAGTATTGATGATGAAAGGGTAGGAATTGAAAATACAGGTGTAATCCACACCGTGAATCGGTGACATCACAGGGGAGGTAAGCATAAATATTGACGTAGAGTCAGGCAGATTATCCCCTGGTTTTGGCACCTGTGATTATAAGGCTGATATCAAGAACTGGAGTGTTGGGAGGCGGCGTTGGATTTAGGGGGGGGGGGGGGGGGGAACCACAAGGGGATTTAACACCCCTACCCCTTTCGTCTTGTATCCATTTGATGGTCATTAATATTATTCTGGAACTGGCGGCGGCCTTCAAAAGATAAGTGTAACTCCGTGGGTTATCGATATAATTCTATCGTGTTTGTAAACGATACCAAACGCTTAATTGAGCTATCTGAAAATCTAGCTTGGTAAGATTTTTGATGCATCGTTGAAATAACTAGATATATATAATATGTTGCTACATGTTCAATTTCATTTCAAGGGCTGATGCAAACATGTTATGGTCTCTTGTTGTTGTTAATAATATTGTGGGTTGGTTTTAGAGTTTTCCCATGATAACAACGAGACTACATATTGCAATTGACTCGCTAACAAGTATACTTCAGTTATGGTATACTATTGTGCAATTGAATGTTCAGAATACTTTATCGTCATTGACTAAGCATCATTCAAATCAGACAATCTTTTGATATCTTAAGAAAGGAAAATAAGTAGACATACAAATTAATTAATTCTAAAAAAATATTTTAAAAGCCAAAGTAAGATATGAAGATGGAACTAATAGGACATCTAGAAAACACACAAGAGGAACAAAATAAACAAACTAAATAAATGAATAAATAAATAAATAAATAAATAAATAAATAAATAAATGAATAAAAGCCAAAACAAAAACATGAACATCTTTTACATGTGTCAAAATTCATTTATTCGTTCATACATTCTCTCATCCATAAATGTATTAATCTATTGATGCTTTTGTAGCACACAAACACAAATAGACACACACACACACACACACACACACACACACGCATAGAAAGAGAGAAAGAAAAAGAGATAGAGAGAAAGAGAGAGAGAGACAGAGAGATATAGATAGATTGATAGAGTACTTTGTATTTCACGCCTCCTACCACTCTCCTATCCATGTGCTCCTATCTCCTTGTCTACCCGACTCCTTCTAACTGTCTGAGTCTTCCCGCTGCTCCACTTTTTTCTATCCAGAGTATACATAGGGGCAGCGTGGCTCAGCGGTATGATCTTTGCTTCGTACCTGAAAGGCTCGGATTTGAGCAACTCGCCTAGCCATTGCTCACTTTGCGGCTCTGCACTGCGGCCGACGCCTGGGTTATTCCAGTCTTCCCTTAGAACATACCCTAAAGAAAAAAATCCCCTTTGGGATAAATAAAGGGAATTTATTTTTATTTATTATTATTATTATTAAATATATGTATAAACTTTCTCATTTTTAAAATCCATTCAGTAATCATTTAAATTTGATGCAATATATTCCTCTGCCATTTATTATTTTTAACAAACAAGAAAATCAATTGTTCTAAACATTGTTTGTATCCATAAAAATTGTCAAGCGTAATTTATTCATAGAATTTAAAAGATATTGGGGGTATGATCAGAGTGCCACGAGATAGAACAACATGCCCTGTTATGGCCTGTATCAACTCTATAATCTCGGAATCAGTATTAATAAATATTTATACGGCGCATCTACCCCTGGACTGAATGGACAGAGTAGGACTGAGCACACAATGAGGCTACTTGTCATCACTTTGTAACAATTTCATTATTGGCCTTTATTCAATACAATAGTAAAATGATTTGATGTAAGATATACATATCAATATAATCATTTTAAAGAAAATGAAAATAAAAGAAAATAGTAATAAAACAAATTAAATCTGAAAAACTAATCAGTGAAAGTATTGAGGCCATGTTGTGGTCTTGTTGTTATTGTTGTTTTTGCTGTTGTTGTTGTTGTTGTTGTTGTTGCTGTTGTTGATGATGATGTTGTTGATGATGGTGATAATGATGATGATGATGATGATGATGATGATGATGATGGTGATGATGATGATGATGATGATGAAGATGATGATAATAATAATAATAATGGTGATGACGATGATGAAAAATGCTATAAATTCCTTCGAAGTCAAATTCTAATTAACATTTCAGAAATTCTATAATATTGTTAATAGACCATTGTGCTTTTAGCCTATCATCGATACATTCCAACACCGGTTTGTAATCATTCACTCGTCGATAGATCATTGACCACTGACAATAAGGACTAGTGTTCGGACTTATAAGTCTATAAGTGAGAAAAATTAGCCTCAATATGAGGCTACACGACTGACTTGTCGACAGGTGTCGTATACAAATGCTCCAATCACCCCAACCCGCCCCCTTTCAATATACTCTGTACAACAATTATTTCAACATTCTTAAGTCCTAGTAGGGTATCTATCTGCTATTCTCCTCAAATCTCGTATTGTCCCGCTGTATCGCTGTTATTGTTTCAAGGTGCCAATTGCCGGGTCTTTGGCCTGATAAGAGGCCAACTTAGCTTGACAAACAATTTGATAAATTTCCACTACGATTGCACACCGATCATTTCCTCTCTGGTCGTGTTCCCATCCTGACACAATCTGACAAAAAAACATTTTTATTCATACCAGAAAATGTTTTACTTCAAACATCAACCGATTGAATCGACCCCCGACTTGTCAAAAAGTCTCAAATCTGAATGGCGTGAGACTATTTGACAAGTTGGGTGGATTTTCAACCAGTTAACTGCCAAACTCTGGAAATATGGACAGGAAAATCGTCCTTCAATTATATATCGATTGATTTAAACGATCTTCATCTTTGCAAAAACTCTCAAACATGGAACCTCGCCGAGGTTCCAGGCTTAAGAGTTTTTGTCAAGACGAGGGTCATTTAAACCGGTCGATATTTAAAGGACGAGTTTTCTGGCCAATTTTTTTTCCAGTGTTTGACAGTTAACTGGTAAGTTGATCGATATTTGAAGTAAAAGTTTTCTGGTGAAAATTGGGGAAAAGCGTTTTGTCAGAATTACGGCAGCATTGACTTTGGACGAGTTGTATTATCTATTGGCGTCCCGCTATCCCTTGCCTCATTTATCAAACATGGGACGGATGATGTACTGTGTTATCTAGCACTACTAGTTTGTCATATCAATCCAAAGTCCGTTTTCATAACTGGTAGCCACCTAAGCTCATTTCCCCCATTGCAAGCTATTATCTGATGGGATGACCGTTTCATTCTACGAGATCTGTTGCTTTGTTTGGAAAACCAGTCACTGCCTTTAGTTTTGAAGACCAAGTTTCATGTTTTAACCCTTTAAATAAAATTGGAAAATTTAAAAGTTTGCGATCTTTTCATAGATACATTACATTTAATCTCAAAATTGAAAGCTATACAGTTTAGAATATTATTTTTTGTTTTGATCAAACATAAATTTTCTCGCTATTTTACAATCATACATGCAAGATGAATTATATCAACATATCATATCTATTTTTTAAGCTATAAAAGAAATGTGATGAGGGTGGGGCGATGGAGAACATTTTGATAATGTGTATTTGATTGTGACAAAAGAAGTACCTTTCATTCAAACTATGACTTTTACTAGACGGTCTAATTTAATGTTCAAAAAGATCACACAAAATTATACCCTATTGGTTTCTTAAGGCTTTGAATGTTATAATTTCAAAAATTATGTAGGTACTGTTCCTGGTTTTCTACATTATATAAAAAATATCAAATTTTTAATAAAAAATTATAATTTTGGCGACTCTTACAATTACTGCTTTCCTTCAGGAAACGATAGGATTGGTAGGTGACTGATTTTTACCGTTATCTCCTGTGGTATCTGAATCGGGGCTGAGTCGCATCGCTAATCCAGGTGGACAGATAATGTTGTGAGAATCACCAAACAATGAACCACAAAAACCGGAAGTCACCCGTGTGAACTCAATTTAAGGAGTTTCAGTTGATTTTGTCAAGAGCTTCTTGTGTAAATAAATAGTAAGCCGTATTGTGTAACAAGAAATACCGAAACGAATAACAATATGAAGTCAAAATTCTGAAGTTGAATCAATTGTTTTATTTACGGGAATTATGTCCTACATTCATCATGACCCACTTTCATGGTCAGAGTAATATGCTGAACCACAATTCTAACCAGAACACGGGTTTAACGCGGTATGTTCTAGAGTCCGGGCAGATACAAGTGGCTTAACTAAAGTTTCTTTCTGTCCCAAAATTTATTTAAGAAAAAAAAACACAACAAACACACACACACACACACATACACACGCACACACACAGACACATACACAAAAACATCAATAAATAATTTGATATACAAATATTAACCCCCCCCCCCCCCAAAAAAAAAAAAAAAAAAAAAAGAAGAAGAAAGCTACCACCCCCACCAACAGCAACAACGCAAAACAAACAAACAAACAAAAAATAAAACAAAGAAAACACAACAAAATCAGTCTAACAAAATAGAAAAAAAAAAACAAACAAACAAAGAAACAAACAAAAAACCCAAAACAAAAAACAAAAAAAAAAACAACAAAATAACGCGGACCTTCAATGTTACCTACACAGATTGTAGTGTCGGGTGCTCATGATACAGAGAGAAGCAATGTGGATTTTCTCTAGGATGCATTTAATGTCGAATTTTAATCAGTCGAAATTGCTAAACTGACTTTCTTATGATCTCAAGCATTCAAAAAAAAACTGAACAAGTGTGTATGAAAGGTGCCAGACAAAGCAGAAAGAAAAATACAAGTAAAAAAAATCAGTCGATCTCGTTAAAAAAATATTTCAAAATTAATGTATTTTGCGTCCTCTTTTACAACCATTTCTATCCTGCTTTTTTTTAAACTTATAGAGAGAATCATCTGTATATACGATGTTTTAAAGAATACTAGACGTTATAACTTTTATATTCTTTGCCTTATATTTTTTCTACGTTTTCTATTCCTCTCTCCCACAGTGTCCCGCTTTCCAATGAGTTCCTGCATGGCTGGTGGTATGGGCGCCATGGGTTCCATGTCCTCCAGCATCAATCCCTCCCTGGGAATGGCTCACATCGACCCCCACAAGGCTGGAATGGCTGGATTCTCTATAGCACAGAGGAGGAAACGCCGAGTCTTATTCTCTCAGGGACAGGTAAGATGTTTTATATTATCATTTTAAAACTAAAACATTAAATAAGAAGCATGGTTCTGGAAAGCAGAGCAGCATTTCAGATGTTGATTTAGAAATTATCAGTTCCAGAAACAACCAAAGTTGGTTTATCGGAACATAACTGAAGGGATATTATATATTTTTTCTCCTTAGTAACGCAATCTTTTCTAAAAGAAAAAAAAATGGAAAGAAAAAGACACCTTTTTTTAAAAATTGGTTCTCGTTGACTTGGACTCAAGGAGACTTCAAAAAGTCTCAGATTTAAAACATTTAGACAAGTTTGGTGTCATTTTATCCTGTGAAGTAAATATTTTGGGGGAAAAAAGTATTATGTTGTCGTTGTAAAAATATTACAATCATTATAATATATGAAAACAATACAATATATTAAATAAAGCAATCAGTTTGAGGATGACTTAGTCTGAATACAATACTTTCACAAAGTGACCCATCTCATCTCATAACATTCAATGCCCTTTCAAATTGCAACTTTTATTTTCCAATCATTTTATAAGATATTGAATTTCCATCTTATGTATGCAGATTTATAAGTTGTGTGATGGCTAGAAACCTTCTGCTACAGTCTTTAACCCTACATTTCAATGACCTTTCAAGTTTAAGACTACTTGATTGGTTGAGGGTCAGTTTAATCTACCTTTATATAAAGTAACAGTTTTGTGGTCGAAGTAAAAAATATAGTTTGGCCATTTTACGACAGGATTACACTCAATGTGGTTTCATTTTCAGAGAGTTCCGATTTACTACCAACTTGGCCATCTACACCACGAAAAAGAAATATCTAAAGAGATAGAAAGATGCAATCTGTGCACGTTACATGGGAGTTAATTATTAATTTTACAATGCGTGCGCGTGCTCCTGGATTCGCAGTGATAAAAATAAACATTTTCCTCCGAATCTTTTAGCCATTGGACGGTCACGGAATGGCAACGATAGTCTTGATTTAGATTTCGTCACTCGTCATCGACAAATCCTGTGTTGTTAAGTCATTATGTTTAAAGTTGAAATAAAAAAGGACAGAAAGGATAGAAAATGAGATGATAGCCCGGTTCGAATTTTGAGTCATTAACCCTAAGTCTTGGTTTCAGTGTCTTCATTCGCTCATTCGTTTATTTATTTATTTATTTATTTATTTATTTATTTATTATTTATTTATTCATGAAATCATTCATTGATTTAATCATTATGTCCTTCGCTCATTGATTCCCTTTTATTTATAAAATTCTAATTCTAAATTAAACCATTTTACAATGTTTATTGTTTACGCGTTTTATAACAATTTATTTTCAACATCTATTTATTTAATTATTTAAACATTTAAGAATTTACTAATTTATCTGTTCATTTATTTATTTACCATTTTCTTAAAATCCCTTTTTAAAAACCCCGCTTGTCGTTCTAATCCATGTATTATTTCCATGCTAATATCCAGGTATACGAACTGGAAAGACGCTTCAAGACCCAAAAGTATTTATCAGCCCCAGAACGTGAGCAGATGGCCATGTCAATCGGATTGACCCCAACCCAGGTCAAGATTTGGTTTCAGAATCACCGCTACAAGCACAAGCGCCAACAGAAAGACCGTGAAAAGATGGAAAGCTCCAGCATCAAAGAATCCTCGGGCGGACAGCACAACTCGTCTTCTAGTCAAAAGCACGGGTCTACGTCATCATCGTCATCTTCATCGTCAAATTCGTCTTCGCCCCGAAAGGTCTCTGTACCCGTGTTGATACGAGATGGGAAATCTACGAATTCTGATGGAAGTACAGGACACAACATCGGAAGTATGTCCGGCGGCCATTCCACTTCGTCATCAGTTACATCGTCATCTTCGTCATCTATTATCGGCGGTGGACACCACCAGCACCATCTATCCGGCCCTCTGGGCAGTACCTCCCCGCACGGCACGTCTCTGCACTCCTCCTGTGCGGTCAATTCCAAGAACACCATCATGTCATCTCATCATGACAATTTCCTAAGCACGCCTTCTCCGGACCTGAGCGCCAGCCTTGCGCCCCACGGTCTGAGTCAACCGGCTCTGTCTCACCATGGACTACATCACGGAATGGGCTACGCCACTGGAGCGGTCAATGGGAATGCCCTCACTTCACCCTCGCCTTACCTTATCAATGGCAGAACCTGGTAGAAACAAAATATTACTCTTAACATCTCTGTTGATTACAAATGTCTGACAAAGTGGAAGCGAAGAACTCTACTGAGTGTATTGTGCAAAAATGTATGTTGGATTTCATAATAGAATTTTATGTGATTCTTATTTCTACCAATGAATGGCTTCCAGTCAGTCAATAGCAAAACTGGCTCTCTGGATAGATGACGACAGAAATAGACTCAATCTTATGTTAATGTACATAATATATCAATGTATGAGCGACAAGGCAGAGAGAGAATGGCATATCCTTTTCTCGAAGTGTTTGGAAGACGGCAATGTTTTAAATCATAATATTCATACTTGATACTACTATTGACCATCCATCGATAGACAAGCAATTCTCGCTTCACACAAGATTGTAATTGACTATTATTCTAAGAGGATACTAATTCATATCCTTGAATTATTCCAACACTTTATCCACAATTTCAGAGATTTGTTCTGATATTCAAACCATAATGATCCCAAGCCAAAGTTTGATCAATTTTCATCTGCTCCAAATGAAATCATGACAAAAAACAAAAATAGAAATAATTACATGTTGATTTTGAGTACATCTATGTTTTTGTCTCCTGTTGACTGGTGATTTATAATTAATTTAATTATCCCAATTACGTTCTCCATAAGAGAATCAGCATTATAAATCTTTGGTGTCCTAGGCTTAATAATATAATGACATATCTATATAGTTCTCTGTTATACATTATAATTATTATAAATGCATGAATTTATTGTTGGGCATCACTTGATGAATTTAAGATAAAAACATTTTGTTAAAGAATAAAATGAAATCAGGAAACACAATCATGATACAGGTTGATTCGTAATGGCCAAAAAATAATTCCACTGAGATTTTGGATGCATTTCTTATGTGTATATGTTGTTTTGGGTATTTCCTAATTCTACTATGAGAAACTTACAAGTAATGTTTTTTGTTTTTTAATATGTAAAGCCTATAATGAATACGTCGATGATTTTATTCAGATCAATTTCAAACCAAAACTATGTTAAGTTAACCAAACTCGATCCTGCCCGCCACATTGTTACTTTTCAAACTTTAGTTGTTGGTGAATGGTATATGTTACGTAATCTGATCCACAAAGGCAAATTTGGAAGAAAAATAAAAGCAAACTAAAAGTGAAAAAAATAATTCGTCATCACAACAAAATTTCATTTGCATTCTGTTATAAGACCTGTACTTATGTAAGCGCAGGATAATACAGCACAGTAATAAAATACTATTTGCGAAAGCAGTTCTTAAATTTTACTCTTTTATAGTAAAATTTGGCCTTTTAGTGAGACAATTTATTACAGAGAGCAGATACAGCGTTTTTAAATACGGGTAACTAAGGAAACGGCCTGGAAAACAGTGAAATTATGTCAATTTAACATTTGATTTTTCTGCCATATCTTCTCTCTCTTTCTCTCTCTCTCTCTCTCTCTCTCTCTCTATCTATCTATCTCTCTCTATCTATCTATCTATCTATCTATCTATCTATCTATCTATCTATCTATCTATCTATCTCCCGCCAACACACACGGCAAGTACGGTACTATTCTATCGTATTCCGAAACATTCATATATGTAATCATTTTGATCTTACATTTTTTTCAATGTATTGAGGTGACAATCAACTTATCAAAATGTCTGAAACATGAGTTGATGGTTTATCGGAATCGATCGAATTATGAAGTCAAACCATTCTTGGATAACCGAATAAAAGACCTTTTGTAAGAAAACGTTATCAATGCCAACATGTTTTGAATCGTCTCCATCCATTATAATTTTACTCCTGACGCAAGATCTTATTGACACTGCCAACATCATAGACATAGGTTATCATTCACCACCCCATTCAATTAATCAATTCCCTTCACAAACAACCATTTTTTTCTCAAGAGT
>NC_088360.1:71075170-71107670 GCF_034508935.2 Berghia stephanieae | reverse complement strand
ATAAATCCTACCTCAACTTTCTCCAACACTCAAATCAAGCTACGTACCACTGTGACACTTATAGTGCTGTACACTAATCACATTAACTTAAATATCGATCGATTAAAATATCTTCCTATGTGCCGATAAGTCTCCAACACGAGACTCCCAAGACTTCTCCGGTTTGAGACTTTTTGACTGCTTTTTTGTCACTTTAATTGATCAATATCTTAGTTAAAAGTTTTCTGGCCAAAATGAAAAAGAAAGCGTATTGTTTTGTTTTGTTTTGTGTTATTTGTCAGAAAATGACAGTATGCCTCCTTCCCAATGAAATCGTTTCACAGGTGTATTTCACCGCCAACCCCCGTTATGTCAGTCCTCACATCAAATCGATGAGGTGTCACCTTTAAGTGGGAAACCGTGTACAATATATTATTATAGAAAAAGGATACGACATTTCTCTCTCTCTCTCTCTCTCTCTATCTATCTCTCTCTCACTCTCTCGCTCTCTCTCTCCCTCTCTCTCTCTCTCTTTCTTTCTTTCTCCATCACTCTCTCTCTCTCTGTCTCTCTCTGTCTCTCTCTATCAATCTATCTATCTATCTATCTATCTATCTATCTATCTATCTATCTATCTATCTTTCTATCTATCTATCTATCTATCTATCTATCTATCTATCTATCTATCTATCTATCTCTGTCTCTCTCTCACATACACTCTCTATCTCTCCCTTTCTCTCTCTCTCTCTCTCTCTCTCTCTCTCTCACACACACACACTCTCCCCCCCCCCCTCTCTCTCTCTCTTCCAGGAACATACAGGAATATAATCAGATTATTGATCTCAACACGTTTCGCTCGTTAGTTTTACTTGTTGAGAATGAATAACCCACAGAGAAAGACCAGGAGAGAAAATATATGGGATAAATCAAAGTAAAAAAAAAAAGCCATAAGATATATAGATATGATCTTATATTTAAGTAACCGCATAATTCTCACTATGCACCTTTGAAGTCACCAAGTCCAAGAAGTATAGCATAATACTATATATGTGCTTTCTACAGCGTAAGAATGATATAAAAGATTGATTGCTAACAACAAACCAACAAACTCAGGGTCTTGTCAATCGTGAGTACATTTCACGAATTCCAATACGCTTCAATGGTCGTAACGCCATTTCCCTCGTAATGACGCATGATAACTTGTAACTGGCTCTGAACTATCGGAAAAATGGCGGACGCCCTTATGAAATCGTTCTCCGATGAGCATAAAAGCGTATCCAGAGGGAAAAAAACCCGTTATAAATCTGATCATGTTTTGACTTTTACACATTCTGATTACAAAGACATATGAAAAGTTCTAGCCAGCATGAAGAATAAGAAGTACCGATTTTCTTTGTTTAGAACCACGATGGTCGCCGTTGCTGGGCGACGTGACAGCAGATTATTGAATCCAATTCTGCCGTACTCTGAGAAACACGTTTTTAACATTTTGCCAGGAAAACCCGCCATTCAAATCTCAACCATTTGAAACTTCCTTCATCTTGTCAATAACTCTCAAACCTGGGACTTCGATTTCCTCAACTATCGATAGATTTAAAACGACCATCACCTTGTCAAAAACTCTCTAAATTGGTATTTCAGTTTTTGATCAATATTGAAAGAGAGAGATTTTGTTGACCAAGATTATAAATCTACGTTTTTTGTTTTTTACCGGAGCATAACAAAACTAGACATCGTCTTCTAGTTATTGCTGGGTGAGAGTGGAATCAGGTCCCTTTTGTGTGCAAGTCAGACATTTCTTGACAAAACGCCTTGTTGCAATTTGACAAGAGAATATTTACTTGTTATATATCGATCCCGATAGCTCAGTTGGTAGAGAAGTCGCTTCACTCGCAAAGGGACCGAGATCGATCCCGGGTGCAGTCGGGATTTTTTCTGATCCCCCTGTCTACCCAGGAGTGAACGGGTAGCTGGGTCTGTTAGATCTTTTGATAGCGTCCTATCCAAAGGGTAGCAATCAATTGCAATTTTCCTTTTCACGCTAGAGAAACTGGGATAAACTCTGGCTCCATGTGCCTCATGGACCTGAAGGACTACTTATATATAGATAAAGAGCACTCCTAATATGTTAGAAAGTCTTTTAAAAAAACAAGAACAACAACAACAACAAAAAGTTTGATCTTTTGTGTAGCGCAATATCCACTAAACGTGCTCAAAGCGCTTTACAAGGGGTCCCTGACCAACACTTAAGATGAAGGACGTGACATGAAAGCTGCTAGGCGATATTACATTTTTTTTCGGACAAAGACAACGCTGTTAACGACCAGGTACTCATTTTACACCTGAGTACGGTGAGAGAATGCGAGTAAAGATCCTTTTCCAAGGACTCAACTATGCGCCGAGCGAGGCTCGAACCCAGGACCTTCCGATCCGAAAGCGATTGTCATACCACAAGACCACATAGCCACACAAGTAACTGTACGTCTTTCTTAGAAGTCTTATTAAAACATTGTAGCAAGTTGAAGGTGAATTGACCTATATAAACAATTTAACGTCTTTTCCCAAAATGTAAAGAATTGTTTTAGAATTGAGTTTGATATAGCACAATATATAATACACGCGTTTAAACCAATTTACAAGATGTCCCAATCCAAGAACAACACTTAACATGTCGGGCGAGAAATGATGTCTGTAAGGCGCAATTACATTTTTTTTCGACAGAGACAATGCTGTAATCCACCAGCTTATCATTTTACGCCTGAGTTCGGTAGTGAAATATGAAGAAAGAGTGAGTCTTCTCCAAGGACTCAAGTTTGCGTCTCCCATAGTTGTACTCTTAACCAGATACATACAGACCGAGTGTCTTTCTACAAGACCACAAAGCCTCGCGAGGTCCCAGGTTTGAGAGTTTTTGCATTTAAATCGATCGATATCAGTAGGACGAGTTTCTTGCCAATTAAAAAAAAAATACGTACGTGTTTTATCCAGAGAATGATAGTTAGCTGGTTGAATGATAAAATACAAAAGTTGAAATATTGATCCGTAAATTCTTTATAGAATAGAGTATGGATGGGTAAATAGATAAAGATAATATTATATTTTATCACATCAATAAATAAGTAAATACAAAACATACATAGATTGTGGGCATGAAGGATAATGAGCGACGTTTGCTATTGCATACACGTTATCCATTTATTTTATAACCGACCAACCATCTCTAAAATTGAATTAGGAAATATATATTATATGAAATATGAAATAAATTAAGGAAAAAAAACCCCAAAAGAAATAAAATCGTTTATTATTATTATTTTTTAACCACATGGAAAGAATGACAGACTGCAGACAGGAGAAGATAGTTTGTAAAGAATATTATAACTTACAATGAGGTAAAAATATGTTTATAACGATATCCTTTAAACTGTCAGACAATTTCCAATATCACGACTATGAGAGAGAGCTAGAGAGAGAGAGAGAGAGAGAGAGAGAGAGAGAGAGAGAGAGAGAGAGAGAGAGAGAGAGAGGGGGGGGGAGAGTGAGAGAGAGGGAGAGAGAGAGGGAGAGAGAGAGAGAGGGAGAGAGAGAGAGAGGGAGAGAGAGAGAGAGGGAGAGAGAGAGAGAGAGAGAGAGAGAGAGAGAGAGAGAGAGAGAGAGTTAAAAACAACAATAAATATTACAAAATAAAAACAGAAAAGAAAAAAGAAAAAAAAAAGCAAGCTAACAGACGAAAACGTAGATAATTTTTTTTTTAATAAGCAAACATTTAATAATTAAAGATTATAGAAATGTTAAATCAAAGAAGAAGAAAAAACTACTTAGAATAAATCCAGCCCACGTTGAGCCGCCGATTAAACTACCAACAGCCACTTAGTATAGAATAAACGAAGAAATATACACAGTGTAAACTTCTTACCGGGTGTTCTGAAAAAAGCAACTTAAAATAATTTTGGCCAGAAAAATCATTCTTCAAATATCGATTGATTAAAATTGCTCCCACCTTGTCAAAACTCTCAAACCTGGGACGTTGACAAAATGAGGGTCATTTTAATCGATGTATGTAATTTGAAGGTGCGGCTATGTGATCTTGTTGTATGACACTCGCTCTCTGATCGGAAGGTCCTGAGTTCGAGCCTCGCTCTTCGCAACATTGAGTCCTTGGCAAAGACTCTTTACTCACATTCTCTCACCGTACTCAGGTGTAAAATGAGTACCTGGCCGTTAACAGCATTGTCTCTGTCGGAAAAAAAATGTAATATCGCCTAACAGGCGTCATGACTAGTTCTACATGTTACGTGTAGCAGTTGTTGATCAGGAACCCCTTGTAAAGCGCTTTGAGCACGTTTAGCGGATATTGCGCTATATAAAAGCTCGAGTTTAAGTTTAAGTTTAAGGACGAGTTTTCTGGTCAAAAATTAAAAAAAAGTGTTGGTTTTTATTTATTTTTTTATTTTTGGGAAGGAGGGTGGGTTCCGAGTATGACATCTTAGAGTTTGAAACTTGAACCAACAACAAAAGTAAATCTTATGGAAAGGATTTGTAATGATACTGGGGAAGTACATTGGATTTTCGGAATGAATCGTGGAAGTAAATAATATGAGAAATGAGAACTCGGTGGTAGAGAATATAGAATTAACTCCAAACATTTTTCAAGGAAACCAAAGCAAAGATTAATTTCAACATAAGACTGTTCTCATTAACAATTATCAACATATGGGGAGATTGACAATCAGAATAAACAAACAATACAAATTGTCCGATCCTGCTTAGTAAGACAAACATACAAAATGGCCATATTTAATTTAATCTAAAACGAATAAACTAGAATAAAAATGTGTTCCTTTATTTATCTGAAAGAGCAAGAAAGAAAAATACAAGAAACCAAAAAATCCATCCCAGTTTGGTGTTTAGAATATTTAGGGCATTTCCACGAATTCATTACACTTAATGCACTAAAAAATGCTTCGTTTATTAGACAAGAGTGTTTTAGGGAACCTAAATTAGTAAATACTATACAAGTTGCCTGTTGGGCGTTCCTTTTGAACTGATACTCTTATAGTATCCGTCATTGCCTGTAAGTCAGGTACCCAGTCACACATGAGTAAAGTGGGGCTATGTGCTGAGAGGGTTGTCATTCATTTGGTCTTTAACCAAGTTCAACATCGCTTTTTTTACAAGACCAGACGCCGTATCTCTGAACCACCGACGCCGGGCAATTTAAGAGTCAAATCAATGCCAAACTTGTGAATCTGCACCTTATTCCATGATCCCTTTTGTGATAATGTGTGTCTTTGTTCGCGTGTCGTTCTAAATAAGATAACCGTGATTTTCACACACAATCTTTTTATTCTAACGCCAGTGTTTGAACTTCAAATGATTGGAAAACGAACGAGTGAAAGATAAGCATGAAACAAAATATATCTATATAAAGAAAGATTAATTTCAAGGTCAAAAGTTAATAGAAAAGACAAACACACACACACACATTTATACACACACACACACACACACACACACACGCACGCACGCACGCATGCAAACTATTTAGATTTTCCTTGTTTCAAAATCAAGGAGTTATGCCTTCTTTGAATCGAACATTCAAAGGAGAAAAAAATAGAATAACGTCATCCAAATGAAATGTCGAATTCCTTCGTCTGAAATCTAATATCAAATTCAAATAGTGAATAGCTAGTGGGTGGACAGAAAATATTTTATATCACCATTTCAATATTGATAAATAAATCAAAATTGATCATGTTAGTATGTGACTGTTTACTTCGAGAAAAGTTCTGTAGAGCGATTGTTGACACCAGCCAATTAATTCAAACACAGCGCTCATTTGTAGACACTACCACATGCTTCGAACTGATTCCGTTTCGTTCAATTCTTCACACTCTTACGCAGTCTCAGTAGAACATACAAAAATAAAAATATTTGTTCAGCACACACATACACATACACTTTCAATTCCTACCAATAATATTTAATAGAGGTTAAAAAATTTGATTGAGTGGGCTGAAAAGCGTCAGCTCAGATTAGCACTTCACCCGGACATGAGTTTGATAAAAGTTTGACAAAACGGAACTCTTTTTCAATGGCCCAATCCACGGCACAGCGGAAAAAGAATAATAATATACAAAACTGTATTGTGGGAATTTTGAAAGAGCACATATCATGGCTATTTTCTGCTCCTTGTGCGAATAAATTGGTCGCGTCAATAGCAGGCTATCGAGTTTGAAGATTTCTTCAATGGCTTGTACGGTGGAATAAAGGTGTCAGCTTTTCCTTTGAATAAGCATCGCTACAGAATGCTTGCAAACGGCAGCCAAGCAAGTTCCGTGAGATTATTTATTTAGCAGGGTTTTATTCGTATTGTTAAACCGACGCAACTCATTTATTGAGCTTAGCGAGGGAAATTAAGTCACATTAGCACAATTGCATTCATTTCTGTATATTTGCCCAATAAAAAGATAGAAGGAATTCTATTTCTAATTGATAATAACAGTTTTGAATTCATACCATTCCTATAGCTAAGTGGACGATAAAATAAATGTTTTAAATTCATCGATACCTGTTTTTGTTTGTTTTGCTTACTCCCCTCACCACCACCAACTTTCAATATTTGTTTTCTTCAATTGTTGATCAAAACCTCTATCCGTTACTCCACCAATTATGAGATTTGCATTGATCTCATTTCGATGGATATTAATTTTTGCTGACATTTTTGGTTGGGACCATCGATTAATACAAGATGTTTAATTAGCGATTTTTGCGGGTACAGTGATTGAAAATTATATACCTATCTATCTCTCCTTAAGTAAAATTATTTGTTGTGTAAAGGTTGTGATAATGCAATAAAATGCTTCTTTTATGTGTTATAATCTACGTTTCCTACACTTTTGCTTTTTGGCATTTCGGACTTGAGAGTGTGCGTTGGGTAAAAAAAATATACGAATTTCAAAAAGCATAAGTGTAAAAAATATTTTATTCTACCCCTCAATCGATTCTGATTTCGTTATCCCAGAATAAAAGACATGTTCAAAAATACTCTAAATGATATTTATTTTTTAAAATCTAATTTTAATTAAATTTATTGTAAACTTGCTATCATTAAATGTTACTGTTTATGGGGAGGGGTAGATTAATATCCGTGCTCTTTTGTGCGCAATTTAAGATGTCATCAATGTTTTTATGTCCGAAAACATCAATTTAGGTGAAAAATAGGTTTGAAGGCAGGTTATATAAGTGTCGGCACCCTGTCCTACCGAGAAGCGGCGATCTATGAAAGAGTCTATTGGGATTTATGTTGGTAACAACAAGAGATGAAGTAAGTAGAAAAGTGCCAGAAGACAATAGAGAATAAAAAAAATGTGCGGCGGTGATGGGGTTTGAACCTGCGACCTTATTGGTACGACAACTCCCCCTGGCCGGCGAGAGCGTGACTCTACCGTATGAGCTATCCACGAATCCAAAAAAATTCGTATCAAACTCAGGTCATTCATTATTCTCTCACCGACTACTGGAGGTAGCGGGTACACACACACAACCATCGCAAAGTTACCTGGCCAGCAGTTAAGCTTAATAGCCAATATTCTCAACACAAACGTATAACATAGAAATAACTGAGACATTGAGTATGCTCCGGTATATGGGGTGAATTTTTAATTCAGAAAAGTGGGTGGAGCAGGCACTTATGTTGGTAACAACAAGAGATGAAGTGAGTAGAAAAGTGCCAGAAGACAATAGAGAATAAAAAATTTTTGCGGCGGTGATCCCTTTCTTCAAAACTCGGCATTGATTTTGCCAGCGTGTGCCGCTAACTTCCTAGAACAAACAAATAGTATAAATCAAACAACCAAACCAAAAAAAATAACATAACCAACATAACGTAACATATGTTATAAGGCAAAATAGGATAAAATCCCTTGAATGCCCTTAATATGAATAGTAATGCCATAAATCAATTGATTAAAGATTTTAATAATGATACACGTGGTAAAGATAGTACTTAAATGTACTCATGTATATGTGGTGTACAAACATATATCTTTAACCGTGATATGCAAAGCACACACACACACACACACACACACACACACACATACAAGACCATATAGAAGATAACCATAATAATATAATAATGCATAATATATACATACAAGATTGAAAGCCATGTCAACAGCAGTGCAAACAAGTATTATTCGTCATATATAAATCTCCCATCATATAATTCCTAAACGATCAGAGTGGTAAAAGGATAGCCCCTTGGCCCTCACCATGGACGACTGATTGTTATATTCAACGCAGGACTGTCATCAGCAAAGATAGACACATTGTCCAACCTCGAGGCAAACATGCTTTGTCTATAAGAGACGCACACGACATTGGCACCAAACATCCCTGACATGCACTGTACCTAGTCAGACAACATGGCAGAGATAATCACGGTAGCTCTATTACGTCGAAGACAAACCAATAGTAACATACAGCCAGGACATGTCAGTAAGTGAGGCCAGAATTCTCAGAATTGAAAGCACACACCTCAATGTGATATCTGTCTACAAACCCCCACCAACGCCATTCAAGTGGTCAGTTACATCCACCACAAGTGAGAAACCAGTGGTTGCAATCGGTGATTTCACCAGCTACAGCACCAAATGAGGATACATTGATAATAACGAAGATGGAGATGTTGTTGAGGAATGGGATGACCAATATAATCTGACACTCCTCCATGATCCAAGATGCAAAAGACAAAGCATCATTCTCAAGCGGTCGCTGGAGAAGAAAATCTAGACCTTGAATTTGTATTGGCCAGATATCTCCAAAACTTTTAAAATCACAACATAGACCTATTGCCATTGAGCTAGGGCCAGTCATTAGATCCTGCGAGAGCAAACCTTTATCCAGATTTAATTTTCGAAGGCAAACTGGGAAGAATTCTCGTCAGATATAAATGGCAGTATCAAAACCATCGATCCAGCATCAAAACCATCGATCCAGTTCCTAAAAACTACGACAAATTCAAGAAAATTACCAAAAAGATCATGTCTAGTGGCTGTAGGAAATCCTATTTACCATGCTTATAGCAAGATAACAAGGAACTTTATGAACAGTATGTGGAGACTTACGAAACAGATCCATTTGCCGAAGAAACTGTCCAACTTGGTGAGAACTTAATGACTTCCATTCCGAAACAAAATCAGAAAGATGGAAGGAAATGAGAGCCAGCACAAACATGACCCATAGCAGCAAGAAAGCCTGGTCAACTAATAAAAACCTAAATACAGAAAATAACAAACAAACCAGAGTTGCAGCGGTGACAGCATACGATGTAGCAAACCAACTTCTGAAAAATGGAGAGTAGACTCTTTCCGCATCGAAGAATTGGAATCAGACCATGAACACTCCAAACTCGGTGAAGCGGCTAATCACTGCAGAAATGGTAAAACATTTTGGTCCCTCAACAAAAACATGGTTACTAATTCTTATCAACAATTGTGTTGAATCGTGCATATATAATACCAATGCTTTGTAGACAAGCAAGAGTGATAGCAAAAAAGTCAAACTCAGAAAAGACCCAAATAGCAGCAAGAGCTCCAGACCAATATCCCTCCTCTGTATAATGTACAAAGTATACGAGCGCATGATACTAGCCAGGATTTTCCTAACAGTAGAAAAACATCTGTCACCGGACCAAGCTGGTTTCCTCAACCCTGGAGATCATGCTGTGACCAACTCCTGAACTTGACACAATAAATGGAAGATGGCAATGAGAACAAACAAATTACAGGGGTTGTATTCGTCAGCCTGAGAGCTGCATATGAGACAGTAAATCACAGGAAACTCATCCTAAAGGTTGCAAGGGCAACTCATAACACAAAAATAGTTGCAATAATACAATCCCTTATGTCAAACCGTCGCTCTTATGTGGAAAAGGATGGGAAGAAAAGCAGATAGAGATCACAAAAGAACAGACTTCTTCAAAGATCGGTACTTGCACTTACCTTTTCAACATTTATACCAACGACCAACCTGAGTTCGAGAACATCCGGAGTTTCTATATGCTGATGGTCTGTGTCTTGCATCACAGGCCTCTGATTTCAAGACCATTGAGGAGAGACTAACAGAGTACTATTTGAAGAACTCACTAAATGCCAATCCGGAAAAACTCAAATGTGTGCCTTTCATTTTTTTTAAAACGCAAGGCCAAACTAAACATTTCCTGGAATGGAGACATATTGGAAAACAACATGTTTGCCTTGTACCTCGGTGTCACCTTACACCGCACACTGTCCTTCTCTCATCACACAAAGAAAAAAAAGCAAGGGTGGTCACAAGAAACAGCGTCCTAAGAAAACGGGCAAACACTACACGAGGAGCAGATCCACTAACAGTCAGAACAACCACACTAGCCCTCTGTTTTTCATCAGCCGAATGCGCCTCACCAGTATGGGCAAGATCCTGAATGCCAAAAAGATTGACCCTGAGCTACATAACACCTGCCGGATCATTACTAGTAAATTGAAACCAACTGCAATTCCAGTTCATCGGCTGGCTGGCATCGCACCTCCCCACATTCGAAGAGCCACTGCTTCCAAAGCCCAGAAATATAAACAGGAAAAGAACCCAATGCACCCCTTCATGCACAAGTAGCCTGAAGTCAAGAAAGATCTTCATGTTGGAAGAAAGCATCAACCCTGACCATGCAGCTGTCCACACACATGCGATATGGAGGGAATTGAACAATCACGCAAATGAATCCGTTACAGATCCAAGAGAAGAATTGCCCTACGGAAATGAGCTCCCCGAGAATGAATGGGTATTACTCAACAGAGCACGGGCAAAACTTGGGAGAAGAGCTGGAAGCATGAAAAAGTGGGAGCTGGCCGAGACCAGCTTGTGTAAATGTGGATGCCCAGAGCAGAAGATGAAGCAAATCCTTAAAGAATGACAGGACGGACCCTGCTCCATTGATTATGATATAAGAGTCTCCTCCCCAGATTCTGTGAAGTGGGTTTCATGTTGGAGCGACAAGCTATGATGATGATGATGTAACACTAAGGCTCTGAAACCCCTGGACCAATCGTCACCAAATTTTGCATGGTGTATACAATGAAAATGGTTTGCGTGTATTATGAGGTTGATTAGACGTCATGATGTAATTGAAAAATCAATTTTTTTTCGTCAAATCCATAAAAAAAAATAGACGCTATCATTTTCAGTACGTGGGTTGTGTGTCAACGTCCGGCTTAGCGAGTATGACAATGAGGTAGGAGTACTTGCATTGAATCAATACCAGTCAGTGGTTCCTCTCATTATTTTGAATACAATGATTTATTAAAATTCATATAAAGAATTCTATGATAAGTGAGCGAAACGTATAAGATATTAAGTGCTGAAAATATTTCTCCATGCCGAAACAAAAAGCTCTGTGGAGTTCTCTTACGAAGTCGGAAAATGTATTATCTATGAAGACAATATAAATTGTGTTCAAATTTCATTCAATACTTGGATCATAGATTTTGAGTTGATCTACTTATCATCACGTTCATTGCAAGGACACCGTTCATTGAACGGACAACTATTCTTGTTTAAACATAGATATTATTTGGATGTTCTGATTTTAAAATGTGTCAATTTTCTAGTTATCCTTAGTAAACGTATATGACTTAATGACTTAAGGCCACGCTTCCTAATCATCCGAAAGGGACGCCTCGGCTGCCTCTCTAATCATCTGTGTCATTTCCTTCCACAGAAATAACTCAATTTATGAAATTTGCGCATCTTTCCGGGTTTTCTCAGCCAATGTTCAATTGTTGCTATAACAAACAGTAAAGATTGTTTTTGTTCCCTGAGATTGACAAAACGTTTTTATACATTCTGGCCAGGAAACTTTTTCTTCATTTATCAATCGATTAATCAGCAATCTGCCGGGGGGGGGGGGGGGGGGGGGGGGGGGAACTCATATGTAAAAATTTGGCCAGAAAACTCGTCCTTCAGATTTCGATCGATTTAAATAACACTCATCTTGGCCAACGCCCCCCCCCCCCCCCCCAACAACTCTCAAACCTAGGACTATGCTTTGATTATAAATAAACTAAGCCAAAACATACTATGCAACCTTATAATATTCTATAGTACACAATCTTAGATTTCAATTAACTTCTAGATGAATATTTATTTACACAGTACATTTATAAGAATTTTAACGGTGCTTAGACACGTTTCTTCTTCGTTGCAACAAGAATCAATGACAATCTCGTTATTGGCATGAATAAGGTCTTACTTAAAATAATTATTTGAACAAGGGGAGAAATAGAGAAGGGGGAAATGAACAGATTATAATTTGTCAACACAGGAAAGAAGAGGAAATGAGTATTGTCTCTTCCCCTTTCAAATCTTTATGAATTTAGTTTGTTTAAAAAACCCGTCAAGTTTTAGTTATTTACCCTTTGGAGTCAAATGAATAATTTCCAATCATCGATGGGAGGTTTAGCAAATAAGATGGTAAACACGGAGTGGAGAACGTTATTTGTATCTTGTGAGAATAATATTTGCGTTCAATAAAAACCGACGGTAGAAAATTGTCTATAGATAGATTTATTGACAGGGTTTTTACAAATAAATCCGAGGATATTATTGCAGACCTTCCTACTTGAAAATGTTAAAATTCGTAATTTTTAGGAGACGGAAAGAGTAGTCGCTATGGTTCACTTTATTGGTCAACTATTTACCATCACAATGATTAAATAACACTTCAAAATCCTTAATATTTTGTACTTTAGCATCAACTTTCATTTTCAATAAGTTTTAATGACTTAGAAATAGTCATGAAGTTCTAAAATTGGAACCGAAATTTCGTAATTCTACGACATTTTCGTAGTATTTAATTTGGGAGGTCTGCTATTGTATTGGGTAGAAACGTTTTGGAGTCTCTATCGCTTATTTGTGAACCATCGTCTCAATCCGGTATTACGTCATTGAGAGAAAGATTTCGGTATTATGTCAGGATGTCAAACATTGAATTTATAGCCAAAATATTAGGCGGGGGTTCAATTCATTTGGGTTTTTTTTGTTTTTTAAAAGATACGTGAGAGTTTATATGTGCGGTATCCACAAAACGTGCCCAAGGGGCTTTGCAAGGGGTCTTTAGCCAATAGCAACACTTAGCATGTAGGACGACACATGATGCCTGTTAGGCGATATTACATTTTTTCCCGACATAGACAACGCTGTTTACGGCCATGCTCTCATTTTACTCTCGAGTACGGTGAGAGAATGCTACTATAGAGCGGGACACGAACCCTGGACCTTTCGGTCCGTAGGCGAGTGCTATTCCATAAGACCACATAGCCGAAAAGAGAAGAAGGAATATACTTTCTTTAAGAATGAAAAACTATAATTTCATATTTCTGATCAGATCAGATGTGACACATCCCGAACTATTACAGTATTGAGGTCCCATTTGAGGAGCACAAAAATAATCAACGTGCTCCATTGTAGTTGACAAATCTCCCAACCCTCTCGTTTACCGTCAACTGGGGTGACTTTGCTTCTCGGGGTAACTTTGCCAAAACCGATTTGGAGTATTTTGAGTATTCTCAGGCTTGTTGCAGTTTTTTTCCTTATTAGAGGACTATTTTTTTAATCAAAAGAAATAACTGTCACAACATGAATATAATCCATTTTCTCCAAGTCTATATAAGCAAAGTCACCCGTTGAGGCAAAGTCTTCCCAGTTGACCGTACTTATATGAGTTATATACAAGTCTGATGGTTACAATTCTCATGGGATCGTTGTTGTAAAGTAAACATTCTTAAGCCAAAGCATAATATACTCCATTACACTATGAGCCGCCGATTAAACTACCAACAACCACCAAGTATGGAATAAACGAAGAAATATACACCAAATGTAAACTTCTTACCGGGTGTTCTGAAAAAAGCAACTTAAAATAATTTTGGCCAGAAAAATCATTCTTCAAATATCGATTGATTAAAATTGCCCCCACCTTATCAAAAACTCTCAAACCTGGGACGTTGACAAAGTGAGGGTCATTTTAATTGATGGATGTAATTTGAAGGTGCGGCTATGTGGTCTTGTGGTATGACACTCGCTTTCGTATCGGAAGGTCCTGGGTTCGAGCCTCGCTCGGCGCATAGTTGAGTCCTTGGAAAAGACTCTTTACTCACATTCTCTCATCGTACTCAAATGTAAAATGAGTACCTGACCGTCAACAGCGTTGTCTCTGTCGGAAAAAATTGTAATATCGCCTAACAGGCGTATATCTCGTTCTACATGTTACATGTTGCTGTTGGTCAGGGACCCTTTTTAAAGTGCCTTGAGCACATTAAATGTTAAATCAAGTCCAGGTTACGTTCGGATGTCAGATCTTATGAAAATTAAGTCATTGTTGTCACGGAAGATAAAAAATGTACTGTTTTGAGAGTATTTTTCGTGGAAACAAGTAAAACATTTTTGTTTGGACGTTTAATGTTTTCTCAACTCTTTTCACGAGGTCTCAAACAGATTCTTCTGATTGAAGTAACGTTCTGAAAATGATAGTAAAATGAACAATTATAAAAGAATAAATACATAATATAAATAAATATATTAGTAGAAATATAACTGATTAAATAAATAGATAACTCAAAAGGAACCTTATATTGCATGAATCCACAGAGACATGCGTCATAAAATGTACTTCATTTATTTATTCCCCCAAACAAGCCATAGAGGTCCGAGTTTCCATTGAATACGTCGTTTATATAGGGATCATCTCTGTACTTCGCAAAACTCTCACAATATCTATTACTGTCCACAGCTAAGCTAGGTAGTCACTAACACCGGAGGCCAGTGAGATAATGTATATATATATAATATATATATATATATATATATATAATTATATATATATATATATATATATATAAATAAATGTTGGAGCAAGATAGTTGTGATTTTCATCACCCATCCAGTCTCTATTCACCTTGCTTAACATCAACTGAGTTTATAACAAAAGGATAAATAAATAAAACAATAAATTTCCTTTATTCATCCCTAAGAGGATTTTTTTCTTTAGGATCTATTCCTAGGGAAGACTTGAATAACCCAGGCGTCAGCCGCAGTGCAGCGCCGCAAAGTGAGCCAAGGCTATGTGACTTGCTCAAGGCCAAACCGGGCGACGGGTTGTCGAACTCGGTAACTTTCGAGTACGAAGCAAAGACCATACCGATGAGCCACGCTGTCCCTAATAGGATACACCGAATCGCTGGGCCATCGCTGGGCCACCGACGTCACATGGTCAAGTGACTAAAATACAACGTCATCGGCTCGTTATAAGTGCTTCAGAGACATAAGTCATAAGGCCCGTGGAGTCGAGTTGATGTCGGTTTCTATAGCGTTAAACGAACAACAGAGAATGCACGCTACCTTTTGGATAGACACGAGATCATTAAAAAAAAGATCCAGCAACGCAATCAAGGATGGGTGGCTAGCAGGAGGGGAAAAAATCTTGACTGCACATGGGATCGATCTCTGTCCCTGTGCCCGGGAGGCTGGTGCTTTATCAATTGAGCTGTAGGCTCGATTATTTTTTTTAAAAAGAAGAAAATCCTCAATGAATTAAACGATAATTAAACGTGTTTTCAATATCTGAGTTGGTCAAGAGGCTTCTCTTGCTCTGATATTATTGGAGCACTGAGTGTGGAGATGAGAAGCTTTGATGAAGACACACAAGTGTAAAGGAGTGAGTTTGCATGGGTGTGTTTGTTTGTGTGTGTGTGTATAAATTTAAATGTGTGTGTGTGTGTGTGTGTGTGTGTGTGTGTGTGGGTGGGTGGGTGTGGGTGTGGGTGTGGGTGTGTGGGTGAGAGAGGGAAATGGAGGGATGTTTGACTTTTAATTATTGTAGATTGGAGAGGCGAAGAGGGCGATCTTGCGATTTCATTGAGAGACAATCACCACCACTTTCATTCATCACCATCATCATCAAAGCATTACCGTCAGCATCACCACCAACATAATAGTAATAATAATAATTATTATTATTATTATCATCGTCATCATCATCATCATCATCATCATCATCATAATCATCATCATCATCATCATCATCATTATCATCTTCCTCCTCCTCCTTCTCCTCCTCCTTCTCTCCTCCTATTCATCATCATCATCAACAGTATAATCATAACCACTTTCATCATCATCATCATCGTCATCATCATCATCATCATCATCATCATCATCATCATCATCATCATCATCATCATCATCATCATCATCGTAAATATCAACTTCAACAACATTTCTTACAAATAAATATTCCTCAAATCTTCACTCTCTTCCAACTCCTTGTGCTCCTCCTCTTCAGCCTCATTTCCATCGTCATCAATATGACAAATTGTAACTCATAACAACAACATAATATTATCAAAAATAACGTTGAGATGTCAACCGTATCTCATCGTCTTCCTGCAGTCTAGATATATCAGCCGTGGTCCACTCATGTACTCTCTCTGGCGATAGGCACTGATACTTGACAGATACAAGACGTGCTTGTTATCGACTAGCCTTTGTCTTCGGTGTTCAGGCCAGGCCCGATAACAAGGACCTGATAACGATAATTTTTGAGACAAAAGATGCAACCGTATTCTTATTGACTATTAATGTCATTTGAAAATTCAGGTCGATGTTGAAGTTAGGCCTGATGGTGATAATGATAATTACAATGATGATGATGACGATTTTGACGACGACGACGACGACGACGATGATGATGATGATGATGATTAGAATTATAATAATGATAATATTGATGATAATGATGGCTCGCTATGTGTTTCTTCAAATCTTAAGGAAATTGTAATTTGTATACCCTTTGTGAACAAAGCCATAATATGAGTAGAGAAAGAAAATAATCGGGTAACTAATGAAATTAGTCTTGGTTTCTTCTGCATTATCTTAGATACTGAAATCAATCATCGTACAATCAATCATTAATCAGGTTATAGGTTGATAGAACGACCCTATACCAATCCAGATATTTATGAAATTAACCTATGTAATGTAGATCTGATCTATCCATTAGCCACTAGGTTTTGTGGTCTTGTGCTGTGGCAATTGGCTGTTGACCTTTAAGTCTTTGGTTCGAGTACTGCTGTGGGCAGCAGTTTCTAATGGTCTGACACTACACTGTTATGATCACAGACTATGGTTATGATGCTCTATCTAGGCAGCGAAATCGTTGCCGCATTTGTGTACAGTCACGAATCCGCCCGGTAGCCTTGTCAAAACACAACGCTCGACTAGATGCTCTACGTTGTCAGGTTCTTGTCCACAACGCGTACATGTGAGACGGGTGGAAAGTCCCCGCTGGTTAAAGCGTCGCTGTCGTTGTGGGCGACACAAAGTTGAGTCTTTTGAACGGGCGCTTTACAGACATTATCTCACCTAACTCAGGTGTAAAATGATTACTTGGCCAATAATAGCATCATTTCTGTTGGGGAAAACAAATGAAGTAGCAGCTGTCGGGCGTCGCGAATCTACCTGCATGTTCAGTGTGGCGCTGTTGGCTTAGAAATGAACCCTTGAGCAAATTTAGTTAATACAAACAAAAAAGCTTCAAACCGCTTTTTTTTTTCTTTTTATATTCCAAGATTTTCATAAAGAAAGGACGTGCCTTATATTTCTCTGCCGTCGTTTTGTTTTATCTTAGAAATGTATTTATGTTTTTATTGTTGCATTTTTGTTGACTGAAGAAGGGTTTTGAGCCCGGGATGTTCCGTGTTTGATATTGTGTTCTTTTTTATTTTATTTTTTTTGGAAGCTGGTATATTCATTTTTGTTTAATTTCTTTTAACAGTCCATGGCTTCTATCACGTTGATACAGTTCTACGTTGTACGAAACTCACTTAGCTAAGGCGCCTAACATAGTCGGCTTACATGAATTAAGTTACACAAATTCATATATGGCCGCCACTGAACATATAATATTCAACTGTTTAGAAAATATCATTTTATTGTACAGGCATCCGGTTAGAACTTAACTTAAAAACTTAAAACTTTTAAAAGTACACGTTATCGTAATTATAGATGTGTGCGACAGACGGAATAGAATCAAATGATAATAACTTATCGCTTTAAGATAACACTGTCTTAACCTTTATCATGTCTTCCGATATCTCAACCTAAACCTATAACTGGCAGTTTTCACTATTTATGTACGATGATGATGATGATGATGATGATGATGATGATGATGATGATGATGATGATGATGATGATCGTGGTTGTGGTTGTGGTGATTATGGACAGAAGGAATAGAAGGTTGAGGAGGAGGAAGAGAAGGATGTGTTATTTAAAAAATACGTTATTTGCTGGACGAAATAGATGGAGATATAAAGAGAGGGAGGGAGAGAGAGATAGAGAGGGGGAGAGCGAGAGAGAGAGAAAGAGAGAGAAAGAGAGAGAGAGAGAGAGAGAGAGAGAGAGAGAGAAATGGAAAGATTGATATTTCGCGAGAGGTAGAAGCAACTTATCAAAACATCACGGAAGGTCATTAAAAATGAGATGAGAAAAAAGAATCATAGAAGGATAGACAAATGCTAGATATGTGGATTGATTTCTATTGTCTATAGATAAACAGATGGATCATTCGATAGAGAGATTGAAGAAGACACTGGTATGTGTTAGAAAAATAGAAAGAGAAAGAAAGAATGAGGAGAGAGAGAAAGAGAGAGAGAGAGAGATAGAGAGAGAGAGAAAGAGAGAAGGAATGGGGAGAAAGTGAGAGAGTGTATGTGTGTCTGTTTGTGTTAGAGAGAGAGAGAGAGAGAGAAAGAGAAAGAGAGGGAGGGAGAGAGAGAGAGAGAGAGAGAGAGAGAGAGAGAGAGAGAGCGAGAGAGAGACAATTGACAACGTTAATTTTAATATTTCACCACAACTACTAGATTTTACTATTTTTCAAACTCCCATAGTTCGAGATGTTACATCACATAACACTCAATTAATCACCTATGCCAAACCCCCACTACCAATTACTATTATACCAATATATCAAGTTATTATAAGAATCAAAATCTCTTTCAAGAATGCAAGTTCAATAGGGCGACAGCAATTAACAACTCACTGAGTGCCTAATGAAGCACCTCTCCAACATGCCTGGTTAAAGATAGACCAAGTGGTGAGGCTAGGGTCCTCATAGGTGCTCCACCAAGGTTAAACGTTCAAGCCCTCTTTGGACAGACACAATAATGGATAAGTGCCAAATCGAACACCATCGTCATATTTCTAAAACAAATTAGCCGTGACTGTCGTAGCTATCCATTCACACTACAGTAGGAGCATCGTGGGTGCTGTAAGAAGTATCAATCTATGAGAGTGTGTATAAAATTATGATTGAAATCGGCGGCAAGCCTTGTTTTGTTGTCATGTAAAGTGTTCTCACCCAGTGAAAGTGATTGTTGTATACCAGTGAGAGATTGGGAGTGATTGAGTTAATAGCAGTGATATCCATTCTATAAACCACTCGATCACCCTTAACAAATCAACCATATAAGCGTATTTTTAGAGCGTCAAGTGTGTATTATTACTTTGAGGATTCTTTGAACGTCAAGTGAAACTCTTCCAGTTCATTTTGACGTGTTGTTTTGGATGGTCTAGACACAATATGGGGGCATTGGTTTGTGAGGTGTTTTGAAACGGCCATAAACTTGTTGAATGCGAGAATCGTAAATCTGTTTAACAACTAGGAACTGAAGTAGACATAGAAAATTACTGTCGTAAAGAGAATGTCTTTGATTGTCATGATTCTATGGGATTAGAATGAGTTGTTTTTTTTTCAAAAAAGTATTGTTATAAAAATGATACAAATACGAGCAACTTTTAAAAAGCGAATAAGCATCGTTTTGATAAAAAAGTAATAAATAAAAAAGACTATAAGACTATATCAAATAAGAACAAAATACCCTTCTTCAGTCAACTACAACAACAACAACAACAACAACAACAACAACAACAACAAAATACAATGAAAAAATAACAATGAAATTATAAATACATTACTATAAATCAGATCGAGGAGAGAGACATATTCCGTACTTTGATAATTTTGATAACTAGCGTCGTCACATTTTACAAATCACTGATTTTTAAAAAACAACTCTTTGATGCGGCATGGACTTACGAGTATATATAAAGGACGCATTCCAGATGATTGGAACAGCATGGAATGGGACTTTGTCTTCATATTGCAAGCTGTTGAGAATGAATTTGAATGCAGCATTGTTAAAGAACATGTTAAGAGAAGAACATAGAAATGTGATATTTGAATAAATGTGGACTCTTGACGTAAATAAATAAAACCGTTTGATATCCATTGTATTTCAAAGTGACGTTTACAATAAAATGTTTACACATTATAAAGACTGTAAAGGAAGATATCCAAGAAGAGAGAGAGAGAGAGAGAGAGAGAGAGAGAGAGAAAGAGAGAGAGAGAGAGAGAGAGAGAGAGAGAGAGAGAGAGAGAGAGAGAGAGAGAGTGAGAAATAAGCTCGACAGAATAATTGAAAGAGCTGCATGCTGATTTTCTTGTATTTCTCTTTCTTGCTTTGTCTGACACTTTCGTAGACAATTTTCCAGATCTTTATCTTCCATGAGTACCTGCCTCCTACTTTGTCACTTTAATATAATATAATATAATATATTGTTGGTGAGTCTTGTGAACAAAGTGTAACAATTCACTGGCACCGAAAGGCATTCAATGTATTGTGCGACAAATTAGAGTGCAGGCATTGTTGTAAGATAAAGATCTGAAAAAGTGTCTGGCACTGTTTCATACACACTTTTCAGGAATTCATCTTAATGTATAGATAGTATGGTTTGTTGTGGCTAAGTTTTTACCACTCAATCTCCTCATAAACACCAAAATACGAGTATTGAAAACATATTTGTGGTATGTCCTCCTATTGAGTGAATGCGTTTCCTACTTGCTTCAGTCCCTTCACCAATGATTTAAGTATTAAAATCACAGGGACCCACACGACATAAAGGAATAGTATCTCAGTGTTGTGGATTTGTTTATTTTGAGCTGTGTGATTCTTAGTTTTGATCCCTCGTAGGAATCATCAAACCCGTTGAAACGTGGTTTATTGAAGCTATGTGTTTAGATAAAATACTCACACAATCTGCCAGCCGGATATAACGAGCCAACAACACACAAAACTAGGTGTAACTTTGAATGTTCATAGTCCGATCGATATAATTTTGTGAGAACTAATTATTAAAATGGCTGTTTGAAATAAATAACAAGAGCTGATTGACGTTAATACCGTTTCATCTATATGTTAGTTGTCCTCATTATTGTATTCACTGTGTTGGACCGTACCCATCGTAAACATATAGCCTGTCAATGACCTAAAAATGACATCAAAAGACAAATCTTTGGCCTCAAAAGAAAACAAATCGTGAGTTGTATTCAAAAGTTCAACCAATGGAATCACATGTTTCCTAGAGCTCTACTAGCGTCAAACTATAAGTCCTAGAGGGTTCTAGTGTCCTAGTGTCGGGCTATAAGTTAACGATGGCGACGGTTGGACACAACTGCTAAGGGACACATTCGGTAACAAGCGCATTCCCCTAACATGGATGTTAGTGTTGGGATATTGATAAAGAAATAGAAAGAAAGTGGGAGGTGCTGAGCTCCGGTTTCTTAGAAGAATCGCGAAAATATCATCGACAGAAAGAGTCACAAACGAAATACAATTGGATCAAAGAGACGTATGACGTTCTCTTCTTAGAATAATAAAAGAAAAACAATTCCAATCCTAGGTCATAAAATGTGTGACCCATCGTCTCAAAGCAGTATTATGTCGGGATGAACTTGGTCCTTGAACACGGAGGTGGCAGAAATGAGGATGTTGAGATGGTCACTCGGCAGGACAAGAAAAGATAAAGTGAGAAATGAACGAATTAGGAGGTTGACTGAAGTGAAGAATGTATCAATAAAGATGAGATTATAAGATAGATTGAAATGGTTCGGATATTAAGAGACGAGAGAGGGAGTACGTGGGAAGGAAAGTATTGGATATACAATTAGAGGGAAAGAGGAAAAAAGGGACGCCCAAAGACTAGATGGTTGGATAGAGTAAAGGAGGATGCGAAAGATCTGGGCCTGGAGGGGGATGATGCTATGAGCCGGGATACACGGATATGTGGCATTCATTATGGCAACCCTGCAAAATGCGGGATAAGCTGAATGAAAAAGAAGAAGAACTTGGTCCTTGAAATTCAATTTATAACTCAAAATGTGAAAATTGGAGGTAATTTCCATTCGTCATGGTGGAGAATAAATACAACTTCTTACATTGCAAAAACCTCAACTTTCATATGTCCTATAGATTTGATTCTAAATTCGCTTTTTGGGGCCAAGGTCATCTCGCCATATTACCGTTTTCAGACGGAAGGTCACATATACAAAAAGGCGATATTGAGAAAGGGGTCTTGTTAGGTAAAATTGAAGGGAAAAGAAAGAGAGGTAGATAACGAACAAGCTATGTCACAGGTCTCAGGACACAAAATGGAAGTATAAATGAAACAAATATATATACTTTCTGAGACAATCAGAGGATTGGAGGGATTGGAGAATCATGATCACCAAAATGTCTGACTCAGATCTCGGATTCGTCACCATTTGATGATATTGATGGTGATCTTATTTTTAATTGATTTATTTGTTTAACACACTTACACACACACGCACACACACAATATAATATATATACACATATATATAAACATATATATAAACACACATACACTATGTATATATATATATATATATATATATATATATATATATATATATATATATATAGTGTATGTGTGTTTGTCTGTGTGTGAGGTCATTGGAGGGGCAAATCAAATGTGTTCTTGAACTCCTGTCTTAGAAATGTCTAACTCATTCCCAAAACGCGCTCCCAAGGTGACACAGCGGCAATTGGGAACATGTTCGAATTACCACATTTTGGAATTCAAGAATACTATAATGTACTATACAAATCACAGTAATCGTTGGCATTTGAAACAGGGACAATAGGTCTTGGACATTCTTGAATGTTTTTATCATTATTGTTAACACTCTCGACAATTATTCTATTTGTTTTAGTTTGAGGAGTCCAAAATGCAGTTTGATAAAGAGATGGCATTGGTTTAGAGTCGGGAGACTTCAACGTTTTCTGTTTTGCTTTGTTTGCTTGTTTTGTGTGCGTGTGTATGTGTGTGTGTGTGTGTGTGTGCATTGCTCCATTAATTTTTTTGTTTAGTTTGTTATTGAAAACATATGTTTTGCAATATCATTAGGTAATATAGACAAGATTCATATATTAGCATCAAATTTAAACAATAGAAAAGTTTAAAGGCAAAGCTTCAAGAATTTGTCTTCGGGGTTTGGTTGTGTTGTTTCGGTTGTACTTATATTGGAGTGAATAAATGTCTCTGGCACTAAAATTTACAGTCCCAGCACGACTTTCCCTTGTTTCAATGGGGAGAAGAGTCAACATGCGATATTATCGCCCCTCTTGAGCGGCGGAACAGGACCATAATTCCTTTCACCTTCCGACTATGCACACGGACTGCGGAAAATAATAGCAGTTATAGGCCCACCTTATCAGTGGTTTTATGGGGACTACGCCATTTTGTTTTCCGTGCGAATGTGTGGAGAGTAAACAAAAGAACATACGGCCATTTTATGGTGATTGAAGGGAAACTGAGATGAAAGGGGAGAGAAAGGTGCGGGTCGGGAAGAATAGTTAAATGATGTTTCGTCAAACTGACACAATGCATTTTGCAAGATACACTTTTGCTTGTATATGTTGATAAATTTTAACAAAATAAAAGCCAAAGGATAAGAAACAGAAACCCGGTTAGAAAAAATAAATCAATTGACAAAGTTCACATTTCAGACCTTTACCACTACAGAGATAGTTAGGATCAACAATTCTTATAAAACTGCCATTTAAAGAAGAAAATTGAGTTTCGTTTTCAAATATCGCGGGGTTTTTTTTTTTTTTTTTTTTTTGTTTTTGTTATTGTTGTTGTCGTTTTGTTTTTTGTTTTTTGTTTTCTGAAGATGCCAGCACACGGATGGCTGGACTCAACCGATAAGAGACCAACCAAAGCTCGGATTGAGAAAGAAATAGACTGGTTCACTTTTGTTCTTTTTATTCTTATTATTTTTATTCCCCTATCGTTATTTCATTTTACTTTATTTATTTATTTATTTATTTATTTATTGTTAATATTATTATTATTGTTATTATTATTATTATTATTATTATTATTATTATTATTTATTATTATTATTATCATTATTATTATTATTATTATTATTATTATTATTATTATTATTATTATTATTATTTATCATTATTATTACTATTATTTTGCTGATTGATTGACATCAGTAATAACATCCTGCATTTAACGAGACGTAGGGAGAACCGACCTTCGTAAACCAGTTAATTGTCGTATTCTAAAAATACTCGTATTTAGAATATTGGGCAGAAAACTCATCCTCCTCGCGAGGTCCCAGGTTTGAAAGTTTTTGCCAAGCTGAGGGTCATTTAAATCGATCGATATTTGAAGGACGAGTTTTCTGGACAAATTTTTAAAGACGTGTGTTTCCAGAGCACGACAGTTATTGCCGACTCTCATTGTACCGGATGTTATTGAACGTGATCAATTTCAGTGCATGCAATGACATAAGATTCAAAATACATTTTAAAACTAACCATTAAAAGCAGAACAACGACAGCAATAACGAAACCTCGTTTATTTGACATTGATGTTAGCATTCTGATTACAATTAGATTGCGGAATAGATCAGCACCAGAAAGACATTATGTAAAATGTTTTTAAACTTAGAGTTATAACAAAATATAGAAAATAAAGTAACAAACACACACCAAAAGAAAAAAAAAGCATTCTTGACACATTGATAATAGCCACATTTTCAAAAGGTAATAGAAGAAAAACTGTTCCCTTATTTAATCTTAGTAGACAAATTATTGAACGTAGAACAGTAAATAACAAGGACTTCAAATTAAAAGTTGTTATATTTACCTCCCATTATTGTCAAAAATAAATCCTAATTATCCAACATATATGGGTTGTTGAATTATCTTAGTAGTATTTCATAGAGTACAAGAGAGAGAGAGAGAGAGAGAGAGAGAGAGAGAGAGAGAGAAGAAGGGAGAGAGAGAGAGTGTGTGTGTGAGAGAGAGAGAGAGAGAGAGAAAGAGAGAGAGAGAGAGAGAGAGAGAGAGAGAGAGAGAGAGAAAGAGAGAGAGAGAGAGAGAGAGAGAGAGAGAGAGAACATTCAAAAAATCAAACAATATTCAATTTTTTAGGCCATTGGTAGTTAATTTAAATTTGTTAAAAAACCCAGAAACCTTGAGTGGTGTAAATTATTCTTGTGTGAATCTTAGACCCAATCCACTTGTTTACATAATATGTAACTCATAGCATTATGATAGAGAGATAAGGAATTTCAAAACAGATTTTATCTTCCTACAGGTGTTAAACCAATCCCTTTACCGGCCAATCCATTGAGTTTGGGCTGTGATAAAATACCGATATAACCTCTTAAAATACTAGAACAACTATAGGGAGTGAGTTTAAATATCAAATCTTTGAGAAAACAAGTTTTGTAGGCTAAAGATCATAACACTCATGGACCACATTCCCTGCTTTTGAAAATTATGTTGTTGTTTTTTCTGCTTCTTTTTAATATAACAGCAACAATGCAAGTAGATACATAATAATACATACTTCATACTCCAACCACCTAAAAGTACAGACCCTACAATTTATACTTCATTTTATTTTATTTGGTTTCAACGTTCCTTTGTTTATTGTTGTGCTAACGAAGGGTTTATACCCGAAACGTCCATTTTCTGTACCGTTCCCATCCGAAGCTTGTCTATTTTACCTATTTGTTAGTACATATTATTATGTACTTGCATAGTTTTGTTAGTGGGTATATTATCATCCGATCAAGTTAACATGAAGGAAGAAGAAATTGTTTTTGATAATACTTGTTGAAGGGCAATTTTGTCACGATTTTTAGATATAATGTCTTTTTCTTACTCTCTCACGAAAATCATTTAACCAGTTAACAGCCGTAATCTGGACAACCACGTTTTTTTTTTTTTTTAATGGCCAGAAAACTCGTCCTTCAAATTATTTCGATTGCTTTAAGTTACCGTCATCTTGGCAAGAACTCTCAAACCTTGAACCTCGAGTACAGCAGTCAACTCGTTAAAGAGGTCTCGTGACTACCACAACAGGCATAACACTTACCCAGCAAATTTAATTTATATACTACACATATGGATGGGACTGAGGTGGCCCCCAACTTGTCAGCAAGTCTGAAACCCAAGACTTTAACCCGAAAATCTACAACAAAAATCTAGAAATCCAAAATTTAAATGTGACGATTAAATACCCTCATAGCTCACGCAAGATATTGATACTAAATTCTTTTTATCGGAGTTTACCTACGTGCCCGTATTACCAGGTCTGATAACTGAAGGCAATTGTGGACTTGATTTAACATTATTGTACTGGACACTATTTTGTGTTGGTTTGAGAGTAATGACATTGCAAAATGAGACTATCATTTTGGCTGTCATACCTGCAATTATGAACTCTTCGGTTTTTATCATTTATATTGACCTCGAATAAAATCAATGACTAAGACTTATTACATATGAGAATATGTTAGATTTTATAGTGATTTATTAAAAATCAAAAGAAATCCTACAATTTTATCAAGGCTGTGTATTTTCTTCTGCAAATAGTCACAGAGATGATAGATTCGATATACAAGGAAGGATTTCCACATGGAGTTGATACCACATTCTCATCAGGGCGCCTCAGATCAACTAATGACCAATGGAACACATATTTTTTAATCATTTATACTTTTTATTCTTTTAAAATGTCCTGTTTCAAATGGTCACATTGACTAATTTGCTTATAATATATTGGTTGACTTGACTCGCTCTAACGAGAATGTGATATTCGCTCGATATGGAAAACTTCTACGGTTTAGTGTGTTAATTTCAACTACCTGAAGAACTAATGAACCGCAAACAATCAATAAACAACCACGTGAAATGTAAGCCATTATTAGTAATTGGTTGTTTTGATTGCCAGAGTTTCAAACTCTGTTCCACTTTTCAAATCAGATTCCCTTGCATCAATCTGGTAGCCTGGTAGTTCAATCACTTCCACATACGATGATCCACAACTAAATTTATCAAACTCTGACACCCAGAAAACCCCAAAACTCCACTCATTGTGCAACATATCACGACAATTAGAGACTCAAGCTGCTATCCAAGTGTCATCGGGATCCTAGTGGGCCTCTCCACGTTATCAATGGCGGTGAATCCAAGGGATCACTTCTTGTCCTGACCAAGGGTATGATAATGATAACATTGAGGACAGCGATGATGACGATGATGCTGATGATAATAGTAATGTAGATAAGATTAGAGACTATTGTAAGCCGCTCATATAATGAAAAATGTCCTTAAGATTTGATAACAAATTCATGACCATAGTTCACATTCGTATCACACACTTCCATTATCACGTGGTTTGGATTGAATTTGTCCAACTCGATATTTAATCATCGAAGACTGCATTAAGCTTGGTCCATTTTACTAGATAATAATTAGAGAGAGGTAAGGGGCTGCATAAAGCCTAGGATCGTAAATACACTGACTAAAAGGTGAAAACCAGAATTATTGAATAAGTTTAATTACTCTAAAAGACCAACATGACTCAGAAGTCAAAAGAAGTGCAGCGCCAAAAAGTTAGCAATTCGGACTAAATTTCTTCCCAAAAGAAAAAAAAAAAGATGCCAACAACGGGACTCGAGCCCTGATCTTACGGGTGAATTACAAATCTTCTGTACTCTGACATCACGCCACGATCTGTGTGATTTCTGTGTCATACAAAGATTACCATTCATCAGTCACTCCCAACTGTATGTTCTAGAGCTGGATTAACTCTGTATTTCCTATCGCTTCCTGTTTGCTATAGTTGTGTGAGAAAAACAGGCCTTAAGATTTACATAGCCCGAGTTAAAATGCAAATTAAACCATTAATCACGATTGTTGTTTTTCAAATAAAGTGGGTCATCTAAATGAACACAGGATGGATCACATTTTTATGACCTCAAAATTGTTCTCTTACAATTTTTGTGGTTGTATATCGAGTTAGTTCAAACAAAAGATTACAAGTCACTGACAATTCAAATCGACAATAATATTATTGTTTAAACAACTACATAGGCTGCCCGAAGCTGTGAACCGTAACGCCATTGAAGCCATGTAAATATAACAACTTTAAAAAATAACTACAGCATTTTATTTTTTTTAACATGAGCTGATATGCCGAGCTATATACCTAAATGATAAATGATATGCTCAAAGCGCAAGATGTCACAAGTCATGCGCAATAATTATACTTAACACGAATGACAATGATGACACCTTATTTTTCCAGAAATTAAACACCCAAAATAACAAACAAACACAAAAATGCTATTTCAAGCCATGCACTCATTTTACATCTGTATGCGGTGAAAGAATACAAGTCAAGCGCCTTCTCCAATGGCTCCGTTTAGCACCACCCACAGGGACCTCCAGGCCTAGATTCGAGTGTGTCACATTACAATACTGCAAGGCCACACATCCAACACAATGCGCAACAATTCCAAATGAATACGCCGACATTTTAATATGTAAATAATTTTACGTGTTTTCTCTAAAAACTGTTGTAATTCTGATTGTAATTTGTGTTATGTAACACATAACAGAGAGATGAAAAAAGGAATTATACTTTCATCTACCACCTACCCAAGAGTTTCACTTTGGGCAGAGGAGAATCTTTGAAAAAGCTCCATTTCTTACATTCTCTAACCGCATCGGGGTGGAAATGACTGAATGTCTGGCTTATAAATGCGTTATCGCTAGTTGATTCAGACATTATGAAAATTGTTTTTTTTTTTTTTTGTAAAGTCACGTCACAAAATTGCATGGACAAGACACATCATATTAGACGATAGGAGAGAAAAGGAACATATAACACCCGTGCAATCCTTTATCTCACGGAGATCTCAATGCACTGCAGAAGCTAGCAGGCCCTTGTGATGAAAAGTTATTTACTGCGCTAGAATCACCAGCACAAAGGAAGATACTGATCAAGATTTGAGACATAGAGTTTTGTTTACAAATATCAAAATGCAAGGGGAAAAAAAGAAAACAGCCAGATTCAAAACAAATCTTTCCGTGCAGCAGGTCTAATACGAGGACATCCTTATTTCTCTCCGTCTTTGTAGTTTCCTCCTGGATGATCCAAACTACAGTTCGTAATTTCAAAATTCATAAATTAACGCCCGCGCAACACACACTTACACACAATCAAACAAATAAACTTACACACAGACACCCACACAATACGACATTCACTCTTAGGTTTGACCAGGAAATAATTCGTACCAAACTAGTTTTTATTCCCATGAAACTATACCATGTTCTGAGCCTTTCAAGAAAAATTCATCAAAATCCGTCCATGAGAAAAACAAATCACAGGCGTTTTTAATTCAACAACTGTATAAGAATATTTTCCTCTTCGTTTTGTTGAAGAGAAATAGTCGAGAGAAAAAAATAGGAGGAAGACTTTAGAAGCTGGGTTGACGAAATACATTTGGAGGTGTAGCCATACGCTACTACTACTAGTGTCATCGTGGAACTTCTTGGTGGTTTCACACTACCTACAAGGTTATATTGAATTGCTCTTCGATCCACTTCTGACATCTGATTATCACCTTTGTCTTACGTTTTTATTTGGTGCTTGCTAGCTGGATCTAAACCTGTCTATTCTATCGGCTTCTTTTTTTTTTCAAATGGCGCCCAACTGCCGGACTCTGAAAAATTCCTATCTAAATATTTGGATTGAAAATTCATCCTATAAATATCGATCGATTTAAATTACCCTCATCTTGGCAAACACTCTCACTCCTGGGATCTCGCGAGGTAGAGAAAGGGAGAGAGAGAGAGAGTAGTAGTAGTAGTAGTAGTAGTAGTAGTAGTAGTAGTAGTAGTAGTAGTAGTAGTAGTAGTAGTAGCAGGTATATAGCACGATCTGTGGTGTAATGATAGCACGTCTGACCGGTAATCAGAAGGTCTGAGGTTCGATCCCCAGTCGAGGTAGACTGATTTTTTGGAATTTTTTTCTTGTATTTTTCTTTCTTGCTTTGTCTGGCATCTTTCATACACACTTGTTCAGATCTCTAACAAGATCAACAAGGCCTACTGTAACTATTTCGTCCCTTTTTCCACAAAGCAATGTCTCAGTTATAATGAAAATGTCAATTTGTTTTTCAGATATTAAATCTTTAATTTCGTTGGTTTTGTTACGGCATGTTTGACAAAGTAACTGGCACCCCAAGAGTATATTTTCTTTATCATTCCTCTTTTAAAATATTCACTATTGATACCATTGTCAGGGTCAGATATTGTGTTTATTAGCGCAAAGTAGGTGCTGGTCGTAGTTGTTATAAGTGATAAGTGTTTGGGCAATGGGTTTGAAGTTTTCTCACTTTACGATGGCCGCCTCGATACCTTCGTCTAAATTTGGAATAGGGAGCACATTTCACGTTAATCATCTTCAACAGTCGTAACGTCACTTCCTTCCTAATGACGCATGGTAACTTAGTAACACTGGCTCTAAACTATCGGAACAATGGCGGACGCCGGTATGAAATATTTCTCTGGCGAGCATAATAAAGGGTATCCAGAGGAAAAAAAACACATAAATTTGATCATGTTTTGACTTTTACACATTCTGATCACAAGGCATATGAAAAGTTCTAGCCAGCATGAAAAATAAAAAGTAATGATTTTCTTTGTTTAGAACCAAGGTGGCCGCCGTTGCCGGGCGCGTGACATCAGACTATTGAATCGTATTTGACACGCCAAATAAATTAGTCTAATAAGTAGGATATAAAAGTGTAAAATTATGGCAATGTTTGGTCATTGATTGTTGAAAAACTGTATTACATAAAATGGTATAGGTTATAATATTCAAAACGCACTGTTAAAAATTCAAGATTTTAACATAAAAATGTTCGCCGCTATATCCCGTTTCATATGATGTAAAACTTTTTAGAAAATACACTTTGCATCCAGTAAACATAAAAGCTTTCATGAGCACAGACAACAAACACGTCTGCCTGTTAGTCGATCACCAACAATCAAGATCATCATCATCATCATCATCATCCTCATCATCACCATCATCATCATCGTCATCGTCATTATCCTCATAGCCATCACCATTCACTACAGTAACTATTACTGAGACTGGTTTTAAAATGAGTTTAACGAATGGATCTTAAATTCAAGTTAGTTGGACAAGATGGGCAATTTTATGTCTCGTGTACTTAAATCCATATTTTATATCAATACGTTTACTTTACACCACCGCAACGCTTTGTTGATATGTCTTGATATACCATATTAATTGTGGAGAAGGCTTGGATTATAATTGATATTCTCATGATCGGTTGTAACCATGTGCTAGGCAAACCATTATTTTAAACATCTGAAAATGGTGTAAAGATGATATGCCCTTGGCTAAGAAACTCACAGCATTGCCACCTGATGTATAACGGACCAACACACAAAACTGTGTGTAACCTTGAGCGTTTATGGTCTGGTTAATACAGTTTAGAGAGAATTACTCATAAACATGGTGGCAAAAAACAATAACAAAGATCATTTTGTAATGTGATATTCTGTTGGCATGGGGTCTGGAACGGTTCCGAATGGGTGTGTTTTTGATAATATTGAGACTATGCTCGTAACAATGCCAGCCCGATATAACTTACGAACACACAAAACAATATGTCGTGTAACCTTTAACGTTTATAGACTTATTAATAGAATTTAATCAGAACTACTTATAAAAATGGCTGGTTAAAAATAATAACAAAGAGCTGAGTGACGTTAATTTCATTCTATCTATAAAAAGAACAAAATCGACGTTAGTCAACTCTGTTATTGTTTTCAGACAGCCATTTTAATGATTAATTCTCACTAAATTCTATCAATTACGACTGTAAACGTTCAAGTTTACAACATTGCTTTGTGTCGGCTGGTGGATGTTATGAGTATTTTAACTAAACGCACAGCATCGACACATTTCACAAGAAAATGCCTTACAGAATGTATGTCAGTCTCAATCCGGTATTATGTCGAGATGCACCAGATGACGTAAAGTGACTTTATAATCAAAATGATCAAATATATGACTTTTTACTTTTTTAGTTCCTTAAGTAATGAAAAGTTTTCCTTTGGTTAAACATAAAACGTTGGTACATGTCTCATATTTCTTGCTATAAATTATGTTTTTATAATCTATACTATCGTCCCGACATAAT
>NC_088360.1:71002670-71065170 GCF_034508935.2 Berghia stephanieae | reverse complement strand
ATTTTCATTTTAATTGGAGACGTTTAATCACAAATATAAAGAGCTTAATTCATTTACGTGTCTTGGTTTGTTTTTAGATTGTCAATGTCTTATCACATTGGGCTCGTGTTTAAGCAGTTAACTGTCGTACTCTGGAAATACATGTATTTAAAAATTTGGCCAGAAAACTCGTCCTTCAAATATCGATCGATTTAAATGACCCTCATCTTGGCAAAAACTCTCAAACTTGGGACTTCTTGAAGTTCCAGGTTTGAGAGTTTTCGCCAAGATGAGGGTTAGTTAAATCGATCGATATTTGAAGGACGAGTTTTCTAGCCAAATTTTTAAATACATGTTTTTCCAGGGTACGGTAGTAAACTGGTTAATATTGTTACGTAGATCCGCGCCGAGTCAACCTTTTTACTTGTATTAATATTTGCTACATATTTTTCTGACAAGCAGAGAGACAAGCGAGTATGCTATTCATTGAAAAATGGTTATGTTTGCATTTAGGATATGATCAGCATGTCATATTCCAATGTAAAAATCTCCCTCCCCTTGCCTCATACTTGTCTCATAGAATTTGTAGAGATTTCTCGCCTGTCATTACATTGTTTGTACATATTTCTTTTATTATTCCTTTCGACTTCTAACAAGGATGGATTTTAAAAAAAAGAGTATTATCAATACACTGGCATGTCACAAATGTGTCCTGCTGTCTGAGAAGGTGAAACTCAACAATGTCGTGAAGATCTAAAGCTGCTTTTGAAGACAATGAAGGATCGAGTTGACACCTCTGCGATAGCCGGTGTCCATCGAGTCAAGAGCCCGGACTTGGCCCAATGTCCAGTCCGGAAGAGGGAGTGTTCGTGTATACGGTAGCCTTCGTGTTATCCTTTAGGCAAATAGAACAGCATAGTGCCTGTCCCAAGTCCTGTCTCAAAAAAAACTGCTGCATTGTGGAAAATATACATTAAAAAAATATTTTGGCCAAAAAATCGTATAGTGAGGATATTGATCAATGAAAATTACCCTCCTCTTTCCATAAATTCTCAAACCTGAGACATCTTTGAATCCCCCTGGCTAAGAGAGGATCTTTTTTTTATTTGATAAGTCAATGAAGCCGCAGATTTGAAATATTTTGGCAAATTTTCGGGCCAAAATGAACAATTTGTGTTTAGTCAGAGTGCGTCAGGCTTGTCCCAGAATGGTTTGGATGACCGGGACTAAACGATGGCAAATAGAATCCTTATGAGTCAGTCTATTGTGATTCCATGTCCGCCTTCAGGAAAGAACAAACAATTGGCTTCTTGATTTCCACTGAAATGTATCCTTTTTTTTTAGCCCCCCCCCCCCCCCCCCCCCCCCCACCCACCCCAACAAAACTTTCGATGATTCTCTGTTGATTCAATAATTGACATTCGGTAACCATTTAGGGAAATATAATAAAGAGTTGTCTAAATGTTTTTTGAGTATAATAATAGAATTAAATGATGATGATGATGATTATAATAATAATAATAATAATAATAATAATAATAATAATAATAATAATAATAATAATAATAATAATAATAATAATAATAATTAATAATAATAATAAAAAATAATAATTAATAATAATAATAATAATAATAATAAATAAAATAATAATATAATAATAATATATAATAATAATAATAAATAATAATAATATAATAATAATAATAATAAATAATAATAATAATAATGATATAATATAATAATAATAATAATAATAATAATAATAATAATAATAAATAATAATAATAATAATAATAATAATAATATAATATAAAATAACAATGATAATGATAATAATAATAATGATAATCATCGTCATCATCATCATCATCATCACCACCATCGTGTTTATCGTCCAAGAATGGCAATGCATGTGAGGTAAACATTTCTCAATTAGTCTATGACATCGGGAAAAAACAACCAACAAACCATTCCCATACAGGTATACTAACACACACACACACACATACACAACGACAAAATCTCAAAGTTTTCACCTCCAAGTACTCTCGGTCTAAGACTTTTACACAAATATTTGGGGTCATATTACTCTTTTTATACTTGAAACAAAGCTTTCTGGACAAAATGAGATAATGGTTTTCTCGAGGCCTTGTGGTCCCGTGGTATGACACGTTGAATCCTTGGAAAACGCTCTTTACTGATATTTTGTCACCGTACTCAGGTGTAAAATGAATACCTGACCGCTAACAACGTTGTCTCTGTCGAAGAAAGTGTAACAAATTGTAATACGGCTCACGCGCTGCTATTGGCTTGGAGTGGATATGGCGTTATGTAAAAAGTAGTTTACTTTTTAATTTTTTGTTTGATTATATCCGCAACACCCCTGCCCAGGGTTACGTGAACACATTATGTCCAGGTCTGGTAATCGGGCGCAATGGTGGGGTCGTTTTAAAATTGTTGTAATGGAGACTATTTTGTGTTGGTTTGAAAGTATTTCCATTACAACAATGAGACCATGAAAATATGGGTTATCAGACCTGTAAAAAAAAAGTCAACATCGGCCTAGGAGTGTGTACAGATCATTGCGGGTATTATTTTATCATCAATGTGACAGTCAAAGCAGTTGGCGCGTATTCGTGTTTATCTCTTCATCCCACAACGTGGGCAAACTGCCACAAATAAACACAGCGACAAGCTCTTTATGTTTTATTTTCAATGCTTCATAATATTGTATGCAGACAATCTGCAAGCAAAACATTCCTTCATATCTTAACAATGCGGGAGAGTACTTGAGATAAGAGGAACACCCAGAAGTCTATTTGAATATGTATGTACACATTATAATGTTATAGGGCCACCTAAGGCTGCATGCTTCAAGTTCATGAATTAACTACATGTTAACTCCAGCGTTTCTTGGGCACCGCAGCAGCAGCGGATCTATAAATTATGTGTGCGATTATGACACTCCAAATGAGGACTAAAATATGCACAGTTCTTGACGAAAAAAAAAAAAAGATAATTTTTCCTTTAAATTTAAGTGCAAATAGATAACACCTAAACGTTTCGGGGGATTGCAAGACGCTATGATATAAGGAAATAATAATAATATGTGAAAACAAGTTCGACACAGTTATCAAACGTGAGTGACCTAATGGAAAAAGAGATTGGTCATTCCCTCTCTCTGCAATGAATGAATTGTAACAATCTAATGCATTTTCTGAAAGGTCAAATATTCCACTTTTGACTACATAATATAAGGTTATTATAAGGTATTGTTGAGGGAATCCGACTAACTCGAAAGAAAGTTAGTGAAGTGTCAAAACTGATCAGATGCCCGAAATCTAATGTTTTGCCATAAAAACGAAACGTTTATGTTATTTTAATAGGGAAGGTATTGAGATGCGTTCAATGGCACTTTCATTGAGATTGATTTGTTATAGAGGAAAACTGAAAGGGTATTCCCAAACCTAAGTCGAATATAAGACAAAAACAAGGGCACGTTAAATTGTGGGCCACCAAAAACTCTGACTTGAACAATGTATTTTGTATTGCTGAGACCTCATTGTAACCCTATTTTCATACATTAGAACTGTTGTATAAATCAAACCCCAAAGATAGTCCAAGTCACAATTGTCAAATTGTCTAATCATAAATCGTCCGCCATATCAATGTGCAAGCTTAGTGGCAATAGGCCTGAATAAAGATCTGTACAAATTATAGAGATATTTTTCTACCAATAACATTTGAATGATTGAGGAAGAATTGAGTTGATATAGTAAATAAATGGCCATATAACAATACTCGTGCACAATTTTTAACCAAACTTTTAAAAAAAGATCATCATTTCTGTAAAAGTTGCAGTAAATACCGAATTAAAAACAGTCTAAATAACAATGAGAAAACTTTAAGGACAACATAAAACAAACAGGTTAAAAGCAATGCATGAAAAGAAGGCTTTAACTTTTATTTTCTAAGTCGCCAGAGTAAAAAAAAATCAAGACCAATTTTGTCTAAACTACGGACGAAGGCATTGCAAGCTTTTAGTGATTGTCCCAAATCTATTACAACGCCGAATAATTTTTTTAAAAGTGTTGAAATATAGCAAGAGGTTTTTTTTTTAAATAGACATTGGTGATTCTCATTTTTTAAAAATTGTTTTTTGTTTGTTAGCGAACTGTATTTAATATATAAGAAGGTGACGTGATAAAAAGTTGTAATAGAGTAGCAGAATAATTATTTCTTTATTAGCTGCATAGCCCAGTATGTACTTGATATATTCGCTTAAAATGTAATAATTTAGCTCTAATCCACCCCTTTATATCTGATTATCTATCAGTTCCTTCAATCTATCTGACAATCACCATCATTGCATATATCATCATCATCATCGACATCACCATCATCATCATCATCATCATCATCATCATCGACATCACCATCATCACTATCATCACCAACATACTATCATCATTGTCATTGTCATCGTTACCATGATATTTTATCACAAGTTTTATCTCCATTTGATACACACTTATCGTGTTAATAAAATTATTTGGTCAAGAGGAATCAAACCAGAGCTGTATAAGTTTTGATGAAATTCTATTTTTTGAGTCACGTAGGGTCAGACTTTTTGCTGAACTGCTAAAACATGGAAGACGATATTCCTTCTTTTATCCATCAGATGGATGATGCTTGAAACCTCATCTTGTTTAATTTTCACTTCTTAAAATTCAGTTTTCCTGAATAAAAATAACCTCATCAAGCCTCTTAAACACAGCTGAGGTAACAGACGGTGACACATACTATACACATTTACTTTGGTGAACATATTCATGATGAAGCAGGGGATAGTTTTCTTTACCCACATATTCTGCACTTCCTCCCCCCCCCCCTCCACCCTCACCTCTCTCTCTCTCTCTCTCTCTCTCTCTCTCTCTCTCTCTCTCCCTTTCTCTCTCTCTCTCACTCTCTCTCTCTCCATCTCTCCATCTCTCTATCCTCTTCATTTCCTTTGGGGATTCCCTTGTCTATCTATCATCATCTATCTCTCTATCCATCGATAAATCTATGAAATAACAGTCACACACACACATACACACATTATCTCTCTCACACACACACACACACACACACACACACAAGCATAATTAAATATATTTTTTTTAATAGAAGGGAAAAGGTTTAAAATTTAGCCACGAATAAAAAACACCAAAGGGTTATTGACCGCAAATTGGTGTGCTAAGTGTTGTATAATAACGAAAGTCGAGTTGATTTAGGTCGGTGTATGAACGGGTGACAATCTGTGGAACTTCAAAGTAGATCCGTAATACGCCTTCTACATTGAGTGAATACTTAATACACTGGAAAAGCCGCGATTGTCTTATTAAAAAAAAATCAACTTTCGTTGGTTTGGGAGATAATTAAAATAAAAATGACGCTTTCCGCCACGGCATCATTCGATAACATCGCCTAGGCATTCCACATATAGATAACCCTTCAAACAGGATGTTTGATCAACAGGAATAATTCCCCAATGTTGTCCAAAGTAAGCAAATTGGGGGGTTTATAATCTTACCCAAGGAAAAAAAAGAAAGTGCCTGAAGCCAGGCTCGAACACGGGACCTTTCTAATAACAGTACAATGCCTTTATCGCCTGCCTTGGAAGATACTACATTAGCAAAAATGGTTTAGATCAGTTTCGAAACGAAAAAACAGGAAAAACGAAGCTTTAGGGTGGAAACCAACCAATTCAACATTATGATTTTATAGTGATAGTGACCTCCTGAGTAGTTTGAGCAACTGGTAACGTTGAGGTGGGGAAATATTGGAAACGTTTAAATGTTACTATCAAAGAGAAAATTGTTAACTCTTCAGGATTTTAAGGTGAGACAAGCAGTGTACTTCCTTAAGGCATATTATGTTAATTCATGATACAAGTTTCTGATCTTCCTATATCAAATAATATATCAATTTATTTTATTTGCAGGAATATCTCGGTGTGACACTATATGATGATGCATTATCATATTGTGGTCACCGACGCCTTGGGTGGTCTTGAACTCCTATAGTATGTGTACATTGATGGCAATGGACTGCAAATATGACAGCAAATTAATGGAACTCCTTTATCCCAGACAAATGATATTCATAAAAATATAGAATGATTCTGGTTATTACGAATACACAGGCAAATGCGTTTGTCGTATATAAATAATAATATGCAGGCATGTATTATTCTCATGTTTATACTAGAAAGACAAAAACGAAGAGATGATGGTAGTAAACTCGATATGCATTTTATAATTTCACACATCGAAAGGAATACATGAGAATTTGGCAAACGGCCTTCTTTTGTGATTGATATGATATAATAAAGGATGAAGGTTGTAATTGGAGGATATCTCTGTAAGAAGGGATGTAAAATTATGGTCTAGAAAACATAATTATATACATAGATTGACAAAGATATCATAAATAAACAGAAACCGATAAGAAAATGGAGTTCTAACAAAATTTACAATTTTTGATATTTTAAACCTCTCGCAACTGAAGAATAGATAGAAGAAATATGATGAGAAAAGGCATGATTGAATGGACTCTGTGGCGTAGCGTCGTTTAACACACGGGGGAGGCATAAACAGATCGTAGTGTTAGACTGCAATTATCCCACCAAACAAAAAATGGAGTGCCATAATAGACTTCATCCTCTCTCATGGCCCCCGGGTAGCTATGAGTATCAGTGGTCCCGCTGAGTGTCACGCCCCGGTTGGTAGGGGGTTCGAATCCTGACTATAGGGACGATTCAAAACTCGAGTGCTCACTTGAGTCCTCCACCATGTCCCAGCCACAACAATGGCGGCCATCCTTCAACATCACAATCTGCCCTCCACTTAACGTTCACAGCCCGCCCTTAGAATACCCCAAAAACTCATCACCGGATAGCGCTATAATAAACCCCCTGACATCAATTGGTTTAGTTAAAGCAAGCCGTGTATCGCGGGTGAAATTTGTACCTTCATTCTCCTTCATAAAATCATAATTTCACCCCCAGATTTCGATTCAACCACTTCCACTCATCTTGTAGAAATAAAAATAAAGCAACACGATGCCATGCATTCTAAAAGCCACGGCTGCTGTGAATAAAGAACATTCTGCCGAAAAATGGAAAAACACATATTTCCCATTTAGCATAATTCCGAAAAACAAAATTTAAAAAAAAACAAACTAATATATTGACAGATAAAGATGTTTCCCAACTTGTCAATAAATCTTAGACTTCAAGGAAAGTCTTACATTTTAGACTTTTTGACATATTGGGAGAGAGAGACAGAGGGGTGCATTTTTATCTGCCGATAACATATGAAATAAAAGTTTCCTGGCCAAAATAAAAAGGTGTTTTATCAGTTTACGACAGAAGCTGCTCTACCTTTCTTGTGTATGGTCGAGTAGGCATGGTGGCCACGAAATAAAGAATAATTTGAAATGGGAGGTTTTATAAACAAAAATAAGTTTAGAGGATGCTTTGGCATTAGGACACCTGTTTGTCTGGCCTTTAATTATGGAATATTTGAAATCTTGCATCTTTGTAGTTCTAGTTTAGAAAGTATGGCGTGTGGGCTTGAGTAGTTTTATTGGTCCTCGATGACAATGAAAGAAATCAAGTTTCTTCATCGCAAACGTATAATTACAGCATCATTTGGTTGTCAACTTGGGCCTCTTGAGTTTGTCGTTGACAAAATCTTGTGTATCTGTAATGTAATATTGTAATGATTTATTGAGTTTAATTTCTAAACTCAGATAACGCATTTTAATATGACGTTTTATCCAAAAATTCTCGATATTTGAGACTAAAGTAGAGGCACGTGCAGAGTTCAAATGAGTTTTTCTTATTTGACTGAACAATGATGTTTAAACGACATTCTTTCAAGAAAGAAAATAGACAAAGGACAATGAGCTTGAGGAAAGTCTTGATTCGCTGTTAAATTTATTTTAGTATTGTAATTGTGTTGCTTGTCTTATAAAGTGTTTGTATTCATGGCTTTCAACCTGAAACTTCAGCTGTAACAACCCTCCATGCGCTGTAATTGCAGCGTAACGTTTCAATAAGTCGGGCTGCATAGTAAAAAAAATCAAGCTGAAATAAAATGAAACAAGCTTCTCCGTTCTAAAGCTGCAGTCACACAAACACAAACCCAAACGTCTTTTAAGCGTCTGTAACATTACAATTACGAGACATAATGTATCAGTGATGTAAACGACCACTATGGGACACTCTGGAACACTTAAGGACACTGTGGTTCTGCTAGTAATACTCTGTGGCTATTTATCGCTGGTGTCATCCAGAATGGACACTACGAGTGTTTTACACTGGTCAGTGCACGGGGACAACTGACCACTTCAGAGAACTCTCCAAAACCGGAAGCTGTCCATGGCCGTTATCACCAAGGACGATAACTTGTCACACGCTGTTGGTTCGCCAGCTAAACAACACTCTAGAAAAAAGTGACATTATCGGCGAAAGCTTCTGTAGTAATAAAACAAAGGGATAAAACGTGCAAGACCAATACATGATCGACTTATAATCTACAATGTTATCACGCTTACGGTACCGTAGTCTGGCTTATTTGTGAATAAGTAAAAATTACGTGGGTAAAGGGAAGACTCGTAGGATATTCATCGCCTTGTCATTATCTTGTAAGGACTAAACTTTTCTTATTTGACTGGATTTTTTTAAAGGACAACAGTGGTTATATCTTATCTTACCTTATCTTACTAAAGGCTAAATATACGAATTATTCTTTAAACGTCTTATACAGTAGTTTATAATTACAAAATCTCGTATAGCTTGTATTGTATCATTCACAGACAGTTTTGCACAATTTTAAATGTAAGGGAAAAATATATCAATCCGACAATGTAAAGTCGAAAATTACTATCATAGAAAACTGAAGTTATTGAAAATTGTTCATGATCGAATGAATCATAAATGTACAAAGTTCATAGTATAATGAAGTATTAATGACAACAATAGCCATGAAAGCAACAACCATAATAATCATACACAAGTCGCTGATAAATTATCATGATCCATAACATTCGTTCAGAACTAGATCGACATGAACCATTTATAGATACAAATACATTCTGTGGTACCCCTTTAGAAAAGTTCCAACCAGTTTCACCTAGTTTCATAAACGAGTTGATAAAAAAGCCCCCATTAAATCCTGCGACTTTGATCCCCTACCAGCACAGGTTTTGGCCAGCTCCATCGATACATTATTACCATCCATTACATCAATCATAAATACATCCATACTGACTGGCGAAGTTCCATCATGCTTTAAAAGTTCCCTCGTCAAACCACTTCTGAAGAAACCATCACTGGACCATAATATATTAAACAATTATCGTCCTGTATCAAATTTACCTTTTTTGTCAAAACATTTGGAGAAGGTAGTTCTTACACAATTAACATCTCATCTTAAGAACAACAGTTTGGAACAACCCTTTCAGTCAGCCTACAAACATCAACACGGTACTGAAACGGCGCTTCTTAAAATCTTTAATGACTTGTTATGTAATGCTGATGCTAACAATATCAATGTATTATGCCTTTTAGATCTTTCAGCTGCCTTTGACACCATTGACCATGACATTTTGTTAAGAAAACTAGAAAATACGTTCGGCATAAAAGGAATTGCCCTTAAATGGTTTACATCATATTTACAGGATCGATGGCAGACTGTCGTGGTGAATGGTGTTCAGTCAGAACAAGTTTTACTAAATTTTGGAGTGCCACAAGGCTCTGTTCTTGGCCCTGTCCTTTTTACTGTATATATGCAGCCCCTTTCTAGTGTGATATCCAGATTCAATCTGAGTTATCATTTTTATGCAGATGATACGCAAATATATGATTCAGCACCCCTTAGTAATTTACAGTTCTTAATACAACGAATTACGAGCTGTTTTAATGAGATTAAATCTTGGATGTACCACAATAAGTTAAAATTAAATGATAGTAAAACTGAGATTTTAATGTGTGGAAGGCCGAGTATCCTTAAACAGGCAAATAAATCACCTATTACTGTCGGAAATAGCACAATAGAATTTTCAAATAAAGCAAAAAACCGTGGCGTCATCATTGATAAAGATCTTTCCATGACAAGCCACGTGAATAACACCATACAATCTATGTACATAGAAATGAAAAAAATAAGCAAAATTCGTAATTTAATACCGAAACATATAGCAGAACTTTTAATTAATTCCCTTGATTTATCTAAATTGGACTATTGTAACTCCCTTTGGGCGAATTTAGCTAAAGACAAAATTAGCAAACTTCAGGTTGCTCAAAATAACGCAGCCAGGCTCATTGTACGCAATAACAAAAAATACCCGTCAGCAACTCTTCTTTTCCTTGAGTTACATTGGCTTCCTGTGGAAAAAAGAGTTGCCTATAAGATTTGTACTGTTGTCTACAAATCCCTGAGCACGAACAGTCCCTCCTATATTAAAGACCTTCTAAACATATATGTCACCAATAGAAACTTGAGGTCAAGCAATGACCAATCAATCCTTGTCAAGCCTAAGCCATTGCGTAAAATAGGTGAACAATCTTTTCAATTCTCGGCCCCCCATTTTTGGAACTCTCTCCCATCACACGTGAGATGCTCAGATTCGTTGACAACGTTCAAATCTCGCTTAAAGTTTTATCTTTTTACGTCATAATGTTGCAATTTTATTTTCATATTTTGTTGTTGTTCAATTGAATTCGTATCACGTTTCCTTCACACTTGTCTCACTGTAATATGTTTTGTTTTATATCACTGTAAAGCGCTTAAAGCCTGTGAAACGGAGTAAAGCGCTATATAAATGCTATTTATTATTATTATTATTATTATTAAAGATTGTTTCAGATGATATGCATTTTACTCGTTAACATTTACAAACCAGTCTACAAATCTTGAAAGGAATGAAAACAATTATATCCACATGACAATGCAAAGTTTAAAAGATAAATTGATAAATGGATAAATAACTAAATAAAAAATCAAACAAATAAGTGAAGAGATAAATAAATAAATAATAAATTAACAAAATCAAATTGAATTAAGAAATTAATCAATTAATTAATTTAAAAAAAAAGTAAAATGAAATAAAACATATTAGTCATATTTAAATCTCAGTATGACATTAATGTCAAAAATATTTTGCTCAATCAAAATTATATAAACATGCATAGTCGTCTAAGATGACATTCCCGTGGGTTTTATTCGAAGTGCGGATCAAACTCTAACCACCGGCCGGTGATGACAGAAAAGTTTCTCATTTTTGTCTCCGTACGTTAGCACTGTTGGAAAACTGATCTGCAACTGATCTAGACTTTTCTTTTTGGTTTTAAAATAGCCTTAACTTTTCCCTCAATCAAAGACTGAGAAACAAAGGTTGGGTGGTCGAAGAGATAGAGATAGATAGAGAAGAGAGAGAGAGAGAGAGAGAGAGAGAGAGAGAGATGAAGAGAGTGAGAGAGAGAGAGAGAGAGAGAGATGCTAATAAATTAATACTGGGTTGAACCAATTAAAATACAGACCAAGCAGTTGGGTTTTAAAAGCGCGATGACTTCCTGAGAGGTTTATATAAAGAGGGGAAAAGAATAATAAAATAAATTGTTAAATTCGTATCAAGTGTTGTCGTTGCAGACGAACTTATCAAGTAATGTCTGTTTTTGTAAACAAATCAATTAGTTCTTCTTCTATATTTATATGTGGGGGATCTGTATAGCTCAGTTGGTAGAGCACTCGCTTCACATGCAAAGATCGATCTGGTGTGAAGTCGATATATTTTTTTCTGACACCACTGACCACCCATCAGTGATTGGATAGCTTGAATCTAGTGGATCTGGAGGAAAATTATTTGCAAAATGCTAGCGACCTATCCCAAGGGTAGCAAACAATTGCTGTTGTCGGTTTCACACTATAGAAATCGAGATAAACTCCGGTTCCGTGGGGCCTTATGGCTCTTGAGGACTACTATGATATTTACAAAGACAGAGGATGAGAATCAAAGAGAATTTACATGGCATGTCCTCAGTAAATTATGCTTTCATTGCATCTGTTATAAGTGCTACTGAGCTAGCGATCCACAATAGTATAGGCAGAGCTGCCTACTTAAAATTTCAGAAATTCGTAGTTTCCAAGGGAAAAATATAAAGTCACTATAAATAGCTTTACATCAGGATACAACAAATGCTATTAAGTCCTGAATATAGGTTCTAATGAACTAAACTTTCCTTTTCAAGTAGATGGAGTCAAACATTCATAATTCTACGAATTTTTCGTAGTATTAGGCAGGTCTGAGTATAGGGCTACAAATAAGTTGAAAAAGAGAGAGAAGGAGAACACAAACACACACACACACACACATACACATACACACATACACACACACACACACACACACACAAAACAGCTCACGACCAAACAAAAAAGACGTGCACAAGACTGCAACCTCATTAGTAATGATATCGTACACAAAAAATCTCCGCCCCTTCCGGTTTGGTTTTGTGGGTGCTACTCAATTTGTCAAAATGGTCTTGGTGATTGTCAGATCTACCTGGGATACCATTGAGAATAAAGCAACTTCCAATCTCCATTCTGTCAAGCATTGGATTGTCAGATTTACCTGGGATACCATTGAGAATAAAGCAACTTCCAATCTCCATTCTGTCAAACATTGGATTGACAAAACATTTTTTTCATTTTACCAGAAAATCTGTCTTCAATTTTCAATCGATTGCGGTCACAAAATTACATCGAATGTCTGATAATCCCAATTGTATGGGCTAGTCATTGTAATATCTAGAATTACACACTCTCAATCATTACAAAGTATAGTTCTTTACAACAATGGTAAGTCAAGCCCATAATTGCGTTCGGTTATGGGACCTGCAAATATTATGTGCATGTCGAATTACACCCAATTTGTCAAAGAGTCTCAAGATAGAGAATTTTAAGACTGTGGTTTGAAACGGTGTGATACGTTGAGGGCCATTATTAAAGATCGATATTTTTTAATCAGTATCTTTTTCCAATTTGTTTTGTCAATGTAGTAGCATAGGAGAATTGTGAGTTTTTATTCTATTAACCAAATAAAGGCCATACTCTGGAAAAACCCGTATTTTAAAAAAATGTCCAAACCCCCCCCCCCACCCCCACCCCCCCCCCCTTCAAATATCCACCGATTTAAATGACCCTCATCTTGGCAAAAACTCTCAAAACTTGGGAATTCGCAAATGTGTCTTTTCAAAGTACGCCAGTTAACTGGTTAATGACCGCCAGAACAAGGCGCTTGGGGAAAATGTCTTACTGTAATTATCTAAAAATTTAAACAAATGTCCGAGAACAATCTAGTTTAAAACATTGCAAAACAATAAAGCGAGAAAGAAAGAGAGAGAGAGAGAGAGAGAGAGAGAGAGAGAGAGAGAGAGAGAGAGAGAGAGAGAGAGAATGACAAATTAGTGTTGAAAAATTAAATAAAGTTCCCTTTATTCAATTAGAGGGGATTTTTTTTAAGGTCTATCTTGAGAAAGACCACGATGCATAGGTGTAAAACTAGCAATAGGGCTATTTTTATTTTTAGAAATTGAGATGCAGATAGCAAGGTTTGACACCAGGTCCTCTAGGTATAAGTGCAATGACATATCCATTAGGCCATCTCGCAGTTGGCAGTGAGGGAATTTAATTCTACACTGGTCACGACCAATTGGTTAAAAGAGAGAAAAAATCGTTTGCATTTAAATCAACGACAGTAGAGAAAAGGGCAACGTAATTGAGATTTATGGTCTGATTTAATAATATAAAAGTGCGATATCTGCTCTTCTGGAATGATTAAATAACAACTTTAATCCAAGTCCTTTTCACATTGCCAAAATTAATTAGCATAGACATACATAAATATATCCGAATCAGTTGATTGATAACACTTGGGTTAAAAAACGTGAAAACTTGTTGGTGATACAAGACCATCTGTTCACTAGGACGGGCACCTCAAAGCAAAATTCCCAGCATCTCCATTAGTTTGAAGTATATCGATAAGATGCTTGTCATTATTTATCCTCCTCTTACCGCCCATCCATACACCACCAAATGTCATTGAAACCAAAATGACGGCGGGCTGAAATCAAAGAAATCCCAAATAGACTTATTCTCACCTCAGTTCTTCCTTCCTTCCTTCTCCTATCCTTCTTCCCCCCTCATCTCATCATCACAAGCCCAAACTAATTAACACCAGGCAGACATCGATAGTCCAGATGAAAGACACTACACAGGGTAAATTTCCTCTGTCGGAGGAAACAGAAAACACTTGAGCATGTAAAAATTTCCTTTTGCCCGTCTGCATCGGTCTGGAATGGCGAGTGCTGTGTTTGAAGAAAGGAACTGAAGATTCGAAGACCGGGGTGGAATGGTGGACGCCTGGAAAGATGGACGGATGGACGGATGGATGGGTGGATGGGTGGATGAGAGACAGACAGGACTGGATCGCATCTGGATGTTTTTGGAGGAAATTGTCACCCGTTATAAGACACTCCTATGGCATCTGGAAGTGCGGAAGACCCTACAGGCCATCACTTGACAAAGTCTTATGCGGCATCGACTTTGGCACATGAATTGGAAATGAGGTTTGTTACTTTGATTTTGTACGTGTTTTAGAGCCGGGATGGGATTTCGAACAGTTGTATAGAGAGGTTACGTGTGGTATAAACTTAAGTACGTAATCAATTCATAAATGGCGATTATTGTAAATATATCGTGGGTGAAACACTGATACTGCACTTAAATCGTTGAAGGTCGCTGCAATATGAAAAAGATACCCTATAGAAGTATAGAAGTTTCATGAAAAGGCACTAAATCGAAGTGATCTGAGTATATTATAATGTCAACATAAATTGTACAATTTATAAGTCTGTTCATGCTTCTGGAGAGAATTAGACTCTATATTTATGTAATGCTGATAGAGTGGCAGAGAGGCTTGCTGAGCATGAATTAAGTCAGTGAATTTGTGAAGAAATGAAAGAGAAAGAAAAGAGATGGTAATATGGGTGTTAATGTGTAATAAAGGTCGAGAGAAACAGAGCAAGCAAATTTTAATAGGGAATGAGTCAGAAAGTGATGAAGAGAAAGAGAGAGAGAGAGAGAGAGCGAGAGAGAGAGAGAGAGAGAGAAGAGACAGACAGAGAGAGGGAGAGAAAGAATGAAAGAACGAGAAAGAGAGAGAGAGAGAGAGAAAGAGAGAGACAGACAGAGAGAGAGAGAGACAGACAGAGAGAGGGAGAGAAAGAAATAAAGAACGAGAGAGAGAGAGAGATAGGGAAACTAAAGGAAAAGTAAGAGAGAGAGAGAGAGATAGATAGAGAGAGAGGGGGGAGAGAGAGAGAGACAGACAGAGAGAGGGATAGAAAGAAAGAAAGAACGAGAGAGAGAGAGAGACAGACAGAGAGATGGAGAGAAAGAAAGAAAGAAAGAACGAGAGAAAGAAAGAAAGAAAGAAAGAGAGAGAGAGAGAGAGAGAGAGAGAGAGAGAGAGAGAGAGAGAGAGAGAGAATTCAATGGCACATTAACGAAAGCTTCATCAACATTGAGTGTCCTCAACGTCATTCCGACTGGACGTGTAGATATCTCTGTTGATTTCCCGTGAATGGAAGCACACGGGGAGGCATGGTCGAAGGCTATCACAAGGAAGAGGGACAAAGAAAGAGATGGTTTGTTGAGGGTAAATGGAACAAGAAAAAACTAGATTCGAGGTTTCTGCCATTGTGAGGTTTGTCTATAGGTCTTCTTCTTTTCCTTCTTCTCCACATTCTTTTTCTTGTCTTAATTTCTCTCTCTCTCTCTCTCTCTCTCTCTCTCTCTCTCTCTCTCTCTCTCTCTCTCTCTCTCTCTCTCTCTCTTTTTTTTTCCATAAAAGTATGGACGGGAAGGCGGGATTCAGTGAGGAAATCTGAAAATATCATTTTTACACCATATTATGAACTACATTCATAACACACTTACTTCTCAATCTACCGTCCTTACTTCTCATGTCTCTATCTATCTCTTACTCTTTCCTCTCTCTCTCTCTCCCATCTCTCTCTCTTCTCTTTTTTCTCTTCTCCTCTCTCTCTATCTCTCTTTTCTTCTTCTCTCTACCATCTCCTCTTTCTCTCTCTCCTCTCTCCTCCTCCTCTTCTCTCTCTCTCCCCCCCCCCCCCCCCTCTCTCTCTCTCTCTCTCTCTCTCTCCCTCTCCGTTGTCAATCATTAGTCACTATCCCATTATCATTTAATGCCCAACCATAATAAGTCACACAAGCACATGTCCAGAATCGTTAACAAGTTACTCACGGTGGACCTCACAAACCTCTTTTCACAAAAATTGTTTTCTCACAGAAAATGAACAGTAATCAGGCGTCGGTTGTTTATACTGGACAAGTGATGGACACAACTTTATTAGGACCATATTGTTGCAGCCGACATTTCCAATCCGTAATAAATAATAAGTGGAAGATGTAGATTGTCAACAGAGACTGTCTGAGCATCTTTTGACCAATGGTCGTGAATAAAAAGCTAAACTAACTTCAAATTACAGCCTAGTTTTGGTTGAACTTATTTTAGTAACAGCAAAGACACACAAAACGGTTCAAGTCATATTATGTAAACAGCCAGTTTTAATTAAATGTGATATATTTGATAGATAATAATACTGTTGTAAAGCGGAAAAAAGCACTTTACTACATTTTGGCCAGGAATCTTCTATTTCAAAACACATTCGATCAAAGTCTCGGTTTAAAAATTTCAGACAAGATAATTTCAATCGAGCTATAATATAATAGGATAGTTTTCCGGAATTAAACAATGGTGTTTAAATCTTAAGAGTGAAAAGCCAGTCTCAAGGACTAAACGCATTTTAAAAAATTGGCCAGGAAACGTTTGTCCCTTATTGCTTTTGGTTAAGGTGAATCCTGACTTGTCAAAAGCCCTTTAAAAAGTTTCGGGTTGGGTATCCTCTTAATATATCGATAAACGAAGTAACAGTTTTATGGAAAAAAGACTTTGTCAGTGCACAGGAGAAACTAGGACGTTCATTTATTTGGTTGAGTGCTTGGCTTTCAAGCAAAGGGGATCCATATCGACCCTGGGTACAGACACTTGTTATAGGTAGCCGAATTAGATTTGAGGATAATGCTTTGCGATAGGCCAGTGTCTTGTCATTAAGGTAGCAAGCAATTGCTACTGCCCATTGAACCCACAAAAACCAGAATAACCTCAAGGGCTCATTGTTGTAAAAGACAACTCAAATCAAGGTAAAATATTGTCTAATATAACTGTGTTGAGTCAAGCCCATAATTGCGTTCGGATATCAGATCGGCAGATATGTGCACGCCGCTCCTGTCCCGTTTGCTATATTATGGCTCTGAAGGGTTGTGAAATACATTGACTGCTCTTCTTCTCTTTGACATTTTAAGACCATAATCCAACTACGTTGGTCATTGATTAACCCTTTGACGGCCAGACTTTCTTTCAAATCGTAATGTCTTATTTATCGAGTGTGGTCAACAATCTTAACCATATTCATCAAGAGAGCAATGGCACTAGAGCCACTCGAGTTTTAGTGAATCCTTGGTCGGAGCGCCGTTACTCTCTCGTTGTGGACAAGGCAAGAGGTAAGACGTCAACAACTTGATGCCAAAAGATTTGCGCGAAAAGCGAAAAGCCATGTTTAATATTTTGTTCTTTTATTTTTAAATATGTCGCTTTTGGTTGTTGTTGTTGTTGTTAAAACCATTTATGAAAATCGCAAATATCATTCTGTTGTGTTAGTTCAAGAATGCAATTCCCTGGTAAAGTCTGTCTAAGATAGAAAATCCCCAGAAAGAGCTTCTGAACAAGTGTGTATGAAAGAGCTTCTAAAAGCTTTAGGGTCATGATAAAGTATCGATGGTTTTAAATAATAATAAGATTCGATTTATTGTTTTTGTCCTAAAGAGTAGGATATTCTATTTGTCCGATCTTGGAGTACTGAGGAAATAAATGCCAATACAAAAGATTATATGTTGTGTCGTCACTTTGTGTCGACATAGGTGGCGTTATGTTTAATGTACTCGCTTCCTAATCTAAAGGACAGTGAGTGGATAGGTGGGCCTCCTTAGATCTGGTGAAAGTAAATGTGACATGGAAAGGAATTGGTCACCTTGCCACATTATGTCGTTGATCCAAGATGACTTCAGCAAACAAGCTCAATTTCTAACCCTGATAAGTCAAGGAAATCACTTTTTTCCTTTTACATTGCCACGTAGCAGATTTGAAGAAATGTTGAATAGGGAGCATAATCGTAATGTCAAAATACTGGTTCCAATCTCATTCGAAGTGTGAAACCATTCTTCCAGAGGACTGGATACATACTTGGTATAATTGATATTGGTTTCAGAGTAATGTCATCTTATTTTCTAGTCTATAATATTTGCCGCCACGAAAGATCATCCATCCTCGCTATTTTACGTCCCGTAATCCTAATAATCTGCTTACACAACCTGCTACAAAAAAAAGTTATGTCACCTTATGATTCATTATGTAACCTATTCATTTTTAGTCCTCAGAAGAGCAAGGGTTTTGGAACCGGAAAAGAAGAATGTTGACGTCACGATTTTTCTGCCCTATATCCTGTCATTTCAGAAGAAAAAAAACAAGTATCATGGGCCTCTGACTGCCATACTCAGTCTGTTCATGTGTGATATTGGCACGATGTACAAATTCTTTTATTCAATATCGAATTAGACAAAGTCGTAACATTATATAAATGGGTTGAAACCGGGTTTGGAAAAAATGTCTCATGAGTGAAAAGAAATCGTAAAATTATTTATTTAGATCGTAACATTGAGTTAACGGTTTGAAAATTGCTTTGGAAAATGTCTGATTGTGTCAAAGAAAACGTAAAATTTATTTAAATTTCATTAAATCTAGTCTCGAATTCTGGATCCTCTATTTCATTGTTGTGGTCTTTGAATTTGGCAAAGTGTATCATTTCTTTTATCTTAATCAACAATATGTAGGATTTACGTTGTTCCCTATACAGGTCAGCCGTAGAAGGGATTAAAATCCGTATTCTAGGCCGTTCTCGGTGCTTATTCATTGGAGGTCCCAATTATCTTTTTCGTTAAATTGTCATACAGCCCAGGTGTATAGTGTCAAAATTTTGACATACAAGTGATGAAAATGACGAGTAACGCGTGAGATACTCTAAAGAAAGTCGATCAACCGAAATATTGGAGCTTTTCATAGGACATGTCGGCCTCTTTGTATGTCGATAGGGGTTGAATCGGTCGTCTGTATACCGTCAGAAAACAGGTTTCTATTCTAGGTCCACGATTGTTTTAAACTGAAAACACAATTAGTTGTGTCCGCCAATTCATACTTACATAAGTTTTCATAATCAAAAAATATATTTAAAAAAATAAAAACACACATACAAAAATGGAGAAAATACATAAGAAGCTCAGGAGAGAGAGAGAGAGAGAGAGAGAGAGAGAGAGAGAGAGAGAGAGAGAGAGAGCGTCTTCCCCTTTGTTAATAAGCAGATCTTGTTTCTGTTTGGCCAACGGATCAGAAAAATTGTGTATAAAAAAGTGCCAGGAAAAGCAGAGAAAAAAATTCAAGAGGAAAAAAAAACCATTCCAATATATCAGGCCTGCCTGAAATTTTTCTTCAAATTTTAAGTATCGATGTTTTAAAGTGACTCCCGTGTTTTCAACAAATCTCAGACTTGACACTTCCACCAATTGGACGACTTCGTCATACCAGACTTTGTCCCAAAGTAACGATACGTATTGAAATGCAAGCTCCAATTTATTAAACGAAGAAAGATACTGCTGACGTTTCGGGTTTCCCCTTTATCAACAAAACTCGATGAATGAAACACTAAGAACGTTCTGTGTTTCACATCTCTCATTCGTCCATAGTGTTTCATTCTTCGCGGTTTTTTTTTTATATAAAGGGAAAATCCGAAACGTCAACAGGATCTGTCTTCAGTAATAAATTGGAGCTTACATTCAAATACTTATCGTTATTTTCCGTGTTTGATGTTTTGTTCGATCCATTTAAATGACCCTCGCGAGGTCCCAGTTTATGCCGAGATGAGGGTCGTTTAAATCTATCGATATTTGAAGGACGAGTTTACTGGCCAAATTTTTAAATAACGTGTCTTTCCAGAATACGGCAGTTAACTGGTTAATGCATTTTGTACTTGTCCTGATAATAGAACATAATTAATTTTCGATTTAAAGGAATTAAACTTGCAAGCTAAAATGGGAGCAAGGTTTTGGATAAAGATAAAGATGAAATCTATCAATCAAGTGTAACTTATAACGGTATTTATTTAAAATACAGTGAGAACGTCCTCTCTCTCTCTCTCTCTCTCTCTCTCTCTCTCTCTCTCTATATATATATATATATATATATATATATATATATAATATCCCTCTACCTCTCTCTCTCTCTCTCTCTCTCTATATATATATATATATATATATATATATATATATATATATCCCTCTACCTCTCTCTCTCTCTCTCTCTCTCTCTCTCTCTCTCTCTCTCTCTCGCTCATTTCTTTTTTCTTTTTTAATTTTTTTTCTTTACTATAATGATGTCTCACAGTTTCCATCACAGGAAGAATAACAATGAGGCTCTCATCGCAGTAATTGTTCTCATCTTGTAGAGAGAGTGCGATTTGCAGCTGCTGTAACCAGATAAATAATGAGAAAAGTTGTGACTTGATAGAAGGGACGAAAATGTCGTCACCAACTCTTTGTTTTTGTTTTCAGACACCCTTTTTAGTTATCGCTAAATTTCATCAATTAGACTGTAAACATTCAAGGTTACACATAGTTTTATTTGTTGGCATGTTATATCCGGTGGCGGATGTTATGAGTATTTAATCTAAATACATAGCATAAATAGATGATGAGACCCGGCCTATACAGGTTAAAATGAAAACTTGGATAATCGAGTAGAACAAAAACATACACTGACAAAGTACTTTTTTAGAAAAAATTCTCATCCTGGCCTAAAAACTTTTACCTCATATCTTTCTAAGACAACAATTTGTCAAAAACAAATTTCGATTTTGAGAAGGTGTAAAGATAGTCTCGTGCCTGATATAGTTATCCCATTTGTTAAACTAGCAAACCCCCTACATATTCTACGTCACTGAGATTGCGTAGGAGAGAGAGAGAGAGAGAGAGAGAGAGAGAGAGAGAGAGAGAGAGAGAGGATGGGGGGGGGGGGAGAGAGAGGATGGGGAATAGACAGAGAGGGGAACAGAAAGTTATGCTGGTATACATGAATGTAATGAAAGAGAACAGGTGGGTATGCGTTTAGGTAAAATACTCACAATACATGCGCGCCAGGATGATCCTACCAACACATAAAACTAAATGTAACCTTAATCGTTTATAAACTCTGATTTATATATTTTAGTGAGACCTAATCACTTAATTCACGATCCAAAGTCAATAACAAGGAGCTGAGTGAAGTCGACTTCGTTCCTTCTATACTATGTATTGATGGGGGAAGAGAGTGAACAGAATGAATAGGATTCTTGGAAATGTATTGATGCTATGCGTTTAGGTAAAATACTCACAACATCCGCCAGTCTGATATAGCGTAGCAACACACAAAACTGTGTGTAACCTGGAACGTTTATAGGCCGATTGATAGAATTTAGAGAGAATTAATCATTAAAATGGCTGTCTGAAAGCAACAACAAAGAGCTGAGTGACGTCCTTTTTGTTCCCTCTATAGATTAATATAATTTGTAATCAATGTTATTGTTCAACGCATCAAAACATAATGTTGTACATTAAACTTTGAAGGATGTATTTGCGTGTTGTGAATTGAGTAATGTTGTTTTATACGATCATTGTAAAATCGGCCCAAATAGCAAATATCTTGCCGTCTTGCATCAAAAGGATAAAATATTAATGTCCAGGCTAATTTTCATAGCAGTTACTTTTCCCATAGTCGACACACACACACACACACACACACACACACACACACACACAGACACGGAGAGAGAGAGAGAGAGAGAGAGAGAGAGAGAGAGAGAGAGAGAGAGAGAGACAGACAGACAGACAGACAGACAGACTGACGCTCTTTCTTTTATTAATATAGATGAAAAGTAAAGATTTTCTTGGCTAAAAGATAAAAAGTGGTTTGTTCATTGCCAGAAAAGCATTGTAGAAATCATCATTATTATTATCACAAGTAAGGGTAACGTTAAGTAAACTCTTTACCGTGTGTATCACCCACTGATTGCCAGTTTAACTAAGTATCATATTCTTATCTCCTCTTACAATCGGGTTTTATTCTTTAGAAAACCGGAGAGGAAAATAGAATTATGGGAGGTAGAATGAATGGAGAGCTTCTAATGCGACATTAAATATGTTTTGGGCAATTTAGCCAAACATAGCGTCAAGGGCTATGTCAACAAGAGGCTATTTGATGGCAAAACCTGCATTATAGTCTTACCGTCAGATGGCAGCTTCTCTTGGACATTTGATACATATGTTTAGTGCATTGGGTGAGGTCTCGAGGGCGCCTTGATAGGATGATAAATTTGTGACTGGGTAGGGTGGCTCAATTGCTAGAGCATTAGTCTCATAAGCAAAGATATGCAATTGAGATCTTTTTCAAATCCCTATTTCAGGATCCGAAAAGCCGGGTTTCTTCAATCTGTCGGAAAGTACTTGTCGTTAAATTATCATCTATTTAAAGGCAGGGTTGTTTTTAAGTCTTTTAAACGCTTTGGATACCGGGATAAACTCAAGGTCTGAAACGTAAATGATGGATAGAAGGATGAAGCAAAAAACCCTTCAGTGGGAGATTCCATTTTTAACTCCACAACACATCTCACGTTTTACACTAAGATAAGAGAGCAATGCAGGCGATGCCTTTCGAGCTTTAGTGAAGCCCCAGTCGCATCCCTGTCTCTGGTGAAAACGGTTTGGCCATTTGTTATTACCAGATAAAAAATGGGGGAGATCATGAATTGCAAGAAATTTAGTCCCACCATAAAAGGGTTAACGACATGGGAACGAATCAGTACGAATGAATATGTACATAGATGTCTGACTGGATGCGACAATGGATGGATGGAACAGGGATCAATGGATTGTGGTAGTGGTGTAGTTGGCAAAGTTATAGTTTATTGTTTGATCTATTCTTTATTTCGTGATTTGTATTGTGTAATTGACTGAGTGGATAATAGAGATGACCATACATAGGTGATGAAACGGGTAACTTTTTAAAAAGATTGGTTTGCGGATATTTGAATACATTATATGTAGATAGATTGATTGCTTGATTGTGGCAAATGATAAAGGTGGATTGGCAAATCGATTGATGATTGAAAAAGTTCATTACATGAACCTTAAAGGATGGATAAATTTGAATAATCTAAGGGTCGTTTATTTGATTTCTTCATCAACTGATTGATTGATTAATTGATTATTTGATTGATTGATTGGCGGAGACTGGTTGATGGAGAGAAAAAGAAGAAGAAGAAGAAGAAGAAGAAGAAGAAGAAGAAGAAGAAGAAGAAGAAGAAGAAGAAGAAGAAGAAGAAGAAGAAGAAGAAGAAGAAGAAGAAGAAGAAGAAGAAGAAGAAGAAGAAGAAGAAGAAGAAGAAGAAGAAGGAGGAGGAGGAGGAGGAGGAGGAGGATGGGTAAAATCCTTTTTTTTTTTATTTCATAGATATTCCACCAACGCAACATTTGACTCAAATTATTGATTATACCTTTACCTCAAAACTTTAATTTTTAGAAACTGCATCAAGAATTTGCTTTAAAAGCATATACTGAAGAAACAAAAAAGCCCAGAACTCTAAAATAATCTAATTCTTATCATGCCATCACTCGATTTTACTGACAATCAAAAGCGGCCATAGTTGACTAAAACGTGAGCTAATCCCAAAGCCAGTACTATCAACACGACTTTGACATTTCGATGCACGTGTCTGATTGAGTGGCAGCCACTCCATTTGCCTTGTCACTCTCTAGTAGTAGTTTTCTCTTCATTATGCCTCTATTCTAACGCCTTGATAGCAGCTGCTACGACGGAGCTCACTATGTTCTGTTTTTTTTTTTTTATTATTGGTGACTAGATCGAGAGCAGATTGGTCCTCATTACTCATCACCTATAATGAATAAATGATAATTCATCCATATTGCTTCATTGCATAACCCGATTATCTACTTTATACACACACACACACACACACACAATATATATACATACATATATATATATATATATATATATATATATATATATATATATATATATTCAATGCCTATTTACATAATATATAGCTCCAATGCCTCCTTGTATATATATATAGTTCAAAAACCTATTTACACTTATAGCACTTCTTACATGACATTTTACACACTTTAATTTTATTTAGTACATAACTCCAGTGTCTACAGAGCGACAATGTCTGTAGAGCTTCAATGTCTACAGAACTTTAATATCAACGGAAATCCAATGTCTACAGAGCTCTAATATATACAGAACTCCAGTGTCTACAGAACTCCAATATTTCAGAGCTTCAATATCTACAAAGTTCCAATGTCAACAGAGATACAATGTCTACGGAGCTCCAATGTCTACAGAGCTTTAATGTCTACAGAGCTCCAATGTCTACAGAACTTCAATGTCTACAGGGCTCCATCGCATATCCAAGCATAGCTCCAATACCTACCTACATCACAATTCCAATGACTACAAAGCTCCAATTAAGCTCTAATTAAGCTCCAATTTCTTTTCACAAAGCTTCAACTTCTACTTTTTAATTCGTAGTTTTCTGAAGAATGTACTAGTAACTACCATTTAAATAAAGAATTAACAATTTGTCCTCCGTAGGATTCAAAATAACACTTCAGATTTATACATAAATATGTGCACTAGTACCAAATTTCTCTTTGCGACAAATTATATTGAATAAAAAAAATGTGGATGGAATAGTGGTATTAGTAGTGGTAGCGTATGGCTACACCTTCAAATTAATTTCGTCAATCCAGCTTCGAAAGTCTTCCTCCGCCCTAAGAACTGTTTCATAGCCACCTTCAAGTTTAGTTACTGGACAGTGGAGGACGAAGTAATCAATGGTCTCTGGAACTGTTTGACATTTCCGGAGGCATCACTGTTCCCAAGTTTCCATCTGAGCATATTTGACTCAGTTCTGCCATGTCCTGTTAAGAGACGATTTAAGGAAACCAAGTATTTCCTGGCTTTGTGGAATGCAGGCATTCTTTTAGTGAGATCTTTTATGATGTTTCCTGTGGATGAAATTCAATTAGTGGAGCCAAAAATTCGAAGAGCTAGGAAAGTATGTTATTTCCAATGACCCTCATGTTGCCAAAAACTTTCAAACCTGGGATTTATGCTTTGATAGACATCGGAACGATCGAGACATTGGAGCAAAATAATGGGAAAGGTTTGAGAGTTTTTGGCAAGATGGGGGTCATTTTAATCGATCGACATTTGAAGGTCGAGTTTCCGGCCAACATTTTAAATTCGGGGTTTTTTGTTGTTCAGAGTACTGCAGAATATGTCCTACACGGGGGACAAAATGAATGCCAAGGAGATGAGGAACCACACTGTACCAGAAGAAACCCTAGTTTGAGCGCTTTAGGTTTTTGTTGTTTTTTGGTTGTTTGTTTGTTTAGTTTTGTTTATTTTTTTGTTGTTTTTTTTTGTAATTTGTTTTTTTCTTTTTGGTTATTTTTTACTTTAATTTTGTGTTTTCTTTTTTTTTTTTCTTTTTTTTTTTTATTTGTTTGTTTTTTGTTGCTTTTTTGCCGGGGAGGGGTTGTTTATTTATTTTTTTCTTCTCTTCTTTTTTGTTTCGTTTTGGTTTCCTTTCTTTTTTCTTGCTATTAGTTGTTTTTTGTTTTATTTTTCAGACTTTTTAGATTAATATTTCTTGGAATTTTTTGTTGTTTTGTTTATTTTTTATTTCTTGCCGTTTCATTTCTTTGTTTATTCTGTTATCGATTTATTTAAGTTTCTACAGCAGGACTATCTATCACGCTCGCACAAAATACTTAATTGCCATCTTTCCAAACGGTATAAAGAAATTAATTAATTGTAACACTACACTACACTACACACACACACACACACAGAGAGAGAGAGAGAGAGAGAGAGATAGATAGATAGATAGATAGATAGATAGATAGATAGAGAGAGAAGAGAGAGAGAGAGAGAGAGAGAGAGAGAGAGAGAGAGAGAGAGAGAGAGAGAGAGAGAGAGAGAGAAAGAGACTGGGACAGACCCTTCACAATTGACTCCGAAGGGCTAGTTTATCTTACATGAGAATAAAACAGGTCAGCATATTTGTAACCCACTCTTTCAATTCGGAGTTAAGTTTGGCTGAAACAGATTCCGAAAAGTAAATTTAAAATGAAAACAGTTAAAACTTCATTTGAGATTTAAGAAGGTAGATAAACTATATTCATCCTTTTAAACTGTACATATTCATTCGAAATTTTTTAGAAATATATCGCTTTCAGTGTCAGAATTATCCGGAGATAATATTGAATTGAGAGGATTGGTTACAAATTAGTGTATTCACCAACATAGGCCATCCATAAAAGTTATTACACATTTCAACAAACAGATAGACCAAGATAAAGACGGACGCTGACCCTTCCATGCACATGCTCCATCTTCTTGGATGGTTCCAAAATGCGACATTAAGAGGAATTAATAGATTACACGTGAGCGCTGGCACATGTTGTGGCAAAAAGAGTCGTTGCCGGCGTTCTCGCGTAAGTCACACAGACACGCATAGGGATCTCAAACTTCCTTGGTGACATCAAGAGGGGAGGGAGAGAGATAACCGTAACCTACAAAATGAATAAAATCGTAATCCTTGCCTTTTGCTTGTTTTATCGGTAGGATTATGAAATTATCGCATTGATAGGCACTGAGGTGAATGGCAAGTTTGTCGTGATCAATTCATTTGCCCCACGATTGTGACCTATTCCCTCAAAACGGTATTATATTGGGGTGAACCGGGTGCCACAAAAATTTGTTTAACCATACTCTGGGCTGCGTCGCTCAGCGATAAGGTCTTTGCTTCGTACCCGAAAGGTACTGAGTTCGGTCACCCGTCCCTGCGTTGTGTGGCCTTGAGCAAGTCACCTCGCCCTAGCTCAATTTGTGGCGCTGCACTGCGGCTGACGCCTGGGTTATTCCAGTCTTCCCTTGGAATAGATCCTAGAGAAAAATTTCCCCTATGGGATGAATAAAGGGAATTTTATTTTATTTATTGTTTTAAAGACGCGTATTCAAAAATTTGGCCAGAAAGTTCGTCCTTCAAATATCAATCGGTTTAAATGAGCCTCTTCTTGGTAATAACTCTCAAACCTGAGACTTCACGTGTGCCATCCGATTAGTGAGCATGCTCAAGACCGCTGTACACTGCCTCGAGACGAAACACTGCTTCGCTCATATAACAACTCGACACAGAGTTGAATTATTATAGACACAATTAGGAGCTCCTCATCCAATAGAAGGCAACAATAATATTATAAGAAACACAAAAATAAGAGCCCCCCCCCCCTCTCTCTCTCTCTCTCTCTCTCTCTCTCTCTCTCTCTTCCCCCCCCCCCTCCCAATGTTGTTATGCCGTGTATAGTTGCACGACGAGTATTTACAATGCACTACATTTAGTTAAACTCAAGGGATGCTATTTGTTTGTGTTACTACGTATTATAACCGTCAACATTCTAAATTGTTTTTCATATTATGATTGTGTGACATTATTGGATGTGTTGCCGAATGATTACCCAAATCATGTATGGATCATTATTTGGGACAACTAATTATTTTACTTTTTTTTCTTTGTTTGTTTGTTTTTGTTTTTTTTTTAAATTGTTTTTGCCACCCGGTTTTAATATTGTCTCCGAGTGAAAGACAAGCGAGGTCCAGCGTTTTATGAATAAATTATTCTATACATAATTTCATGATGTTATCCCAAAATCAGAGATGCAGATGCTTACATTGGGAACCACTTTCAGCAATGCGCACGCTATCAGGATGGTCGAGTGTTTGCTGCAGGGACGTTTACTGTGGCCAAGTTCGTGATGCCATCAATACTTTGGAGGATTAATTATTATTTATTTGGCATCTCCGAAACTATTTGTTGGTCCAGCTTATGGATGAGATCAGCTTATAAATGAAACATTAGCTTCTGTCAAACGGTATTTTTTGTTGTGTTGTTCTTTCATATTTTTGTGATGGCTCCGTCGTGCCCTCTCTGAATTCAGAATGGTTCTGTGTAGTATGAGATACGGTCAAATTTTTACCAAAAGGTTCCAACTTGTACCGGACGTGGATAATATCCTTCAAATCAAACATTTTGTGTAGAGCTTTCTCTTAACAAACGATATTATAACCGAATTAGCAACTCGCCACTGTTTTGAAAGACCCAATTCTTTATTTATTTATTTTTGATGTATGTTTATACATTTTTATCAATTGTAATTTATTTTTTGGTTCACATACTGAAAACAGATGACTTCAATATCGATATCAGTTTAGTCTTTATTAGACCCTGTTAAATAATGTGTATACATCAAGTGAGATAATAAACATAGCAGTTATTTATAAGAAGGCCTTTTGTCTTGAATAGCTACTTTTATGTTAATGTTCATGCAGATTTTTCTTCGGTTGGTGGATCGAGGGGGATTGTTAAAAGAACAATTGATAGATAACAATGGATTCCAACAATACTAGAATTATTCATGCTATGCCGTCTTTGGAGTAAAGAGTCATCGGTATCTATCTTGTGGAGCAAAGTTCTCTGACCAAAGTCAGAAAAGGCATTTTGTCAATGTTAGGTAGACCAGGAATAAAGTTGACCATCGAACGGAATACATTTTGGACATTTGTGAATGAGAAGCCAATATTGCACACTAAATGTATTTTGAATCAATCTCGGGATGAATGAAAGTAGAGTGGTAAGAAGACATCCGACGATAATGGAATGTTATTTTCAAATCCGTTTAAACACAACCCCAAGGTTTCATAAGTTTGTCTTCTACTCCTTTGGTAAAACAATAGGCATATAACTTTGTTAAAATTAGAATCATCGGTGTTTCAGTAAGAATAGTGAAATCAATTTTTAAAATTGCAATTAAAGAATAAGGAAAAGAATGCAAAATGACAGTTGTTTCTTTGTTACATTTTAACCCTCTAACGTAATATTTGAGAGTTCAATATCAAAATAGAAATCATTTAAAATTTGAATGCACTATGTTGAAATTGAATGACATTAGATAGGAAAACATGCTTTATAGATAGCAATATTTCTCAGTTACATCTTGTGTAATTCTAGCATTGCGGCATCAAGATTTCTTTCATGGCTATAAATATATTATTATACTTGATAAACATAGCACGGTGAGATAATCCGTCATGAAAAGCATTGTGAGTATGGCACGCTATTGGGAGGGGTGAAATAATTGCTATTTCAAAATTAGATTAACATACTTAAATCTTTTTTTAATGTTTCTAAGATGTCTCATTCTATCCGTCATTTCTATATCAATTTGAAAATAAGTAAAAGTATTGGTATCTAGAATAAGCCCTGATACGTAATGTTAGGTAACGTCGTTCATCTAAATTTAAAATTAGAAATTAGGGACAGGAACGGGTGTAAGATAAAGATCTGAAAAAGTGTGTATTTAACAGTGCCAGATAAAGCAAGACAGAAAAATACAAGAAAAAAAATCCCCAAAAATTGACTGTTATTTTAAAATGTCTTTTTTCTTCTATTTTTCTGTCTTGCTTTATCTGGCACTGTTTCTTATATACTTTCTTTTAGATCTTTAATTAGATTTATGCAGTTTAAAGGCAAATATAATAATATGTCCATGATTTGAGCATGACAAACAGAGTGAGTGATTTCTGAACTCTGAAACAAGAGTGAATGTTTCTAAAATTGTAGATGAGTGGTACCTCTCGTTAGTTCTATTTGAATGCATCGAATAAATAGGTGATAAAACTCTCGAAGATTATTACAACACAATATTAACTCTCACGTTGTACTATTACTATTCAGTCGCTTAATACGAAGCGTAAACGCTTTGTTCGTGAGAGATGGATTTCGAATGTAGCCCCTGGTTAACAAAAAGCAGCTCGAAGTAATGACCGGCGATGCGTGTTGCGCAATACAAACTGGACTCCTTCCCTCCATTGTGTGTATAATTACGGTAAAGAAATATTGGAATGAGCGTAAAAGCGTTTAATTGTAATAATCTGTGAGAAATGTCAGATATACCGCTGTTTGTGTTTATTGTTGTCGCTACCTCTCTGTACCATCAAAGTAGAAACGTGCTGTTTCGAGATGAATCTCTTCACCTTCATGTGTCGTCTCTTCCGTGCGACATGGGTTTGCACGTGACACACTTTGTTTGACGTCGATCGGCACGTGCTTTAAGGAAACCATTGTACATGGCTCGCTCTTGATCTTCCAGTAATTTTGTACTTCCCGAATGGAGTTTTTTTAGGCCTTTTGTTTCGTTACTCCCTTCTTACGAACTTCGCTATTTTCTCTATCGAAAAGAAATAACGTTCGCCACAGGTATTTCCATTTAGCAAGGAAGATGTGCTCAAATTGATCCGAGAATACGCCCTGCCTTATGCGAGTTTAAAGTAAGATTTCCGCTTTTCTTTTTCAATCGCTGTCGAGCGGAAATAAAGTGAAAAATCAAAAAGTTTCAATGAACAGTAGCTATAGAACGTCTCTACCGCTCAAACATCGACTTTTGAATATGCCCGAGGAGACTTGTTTTTTTAGCGGAAGGATGCTTCAATAACTGTCTTGATGACATTTAAGCGTAAGTTTGGTCGGCGGAATAATTTTCCCATCGATACTAATAACACGATTCGCCAATCTAATTCGTACTTTTGGACATCGTTTTGATTTTATAATTGTGTGTACATTCTCCCCATCATAGTTGTCCCCCGAGTTCTTTTATCCTCCATACAGATTAGAGTTGTTTAGATGAAGAGTCAAGCTGAGAGGTGAAGAGAGCTAGGAACACAGGTAATTTTTAGGAACTCTTAAAGCCAGGTCTTGTGGAATCTGCACTCGAGGACCAATTGAGAACTAGAGGCACACCACGCTGTCAGTGAAAAACAATGGATGGAACATGTTCAAAGCTAAGTGTGTTCTCTAGCTACGTCTTCCATCTTCTATTCTCCACCCGCCAAGACGTTTATCCACTCAAAACTTCTATGCATCAATTCTCTATTTTCTTGGACCACGCATAAGTAGGGGACATCGAAAAACATTAGTCTAGAGTTCTTGTTTTCAACAATGCAACAAATTATACGAAATGTTGAGTGAGTGAAAAATATGGGAATGATTATCTTGCACGATTGTTGAAGTGGACCGAAATGACCAAGATGGTCCCATTATGATCATTAGAGACGACATAAGAGTTTGATTATTATTATTAATCAATATAAAACGATTTTTTAAAAAAGTTATCAATAATTTGAATTCTAGATGATACATGATTTTCGTTTAATTCTATTTAATTGTAAATGGAAGATTAGAATACTTTATTATAGTATAATTCAATTCTACCTTGAGATCCAATAATTTACTACAGACAATAACAATTATTTTATTGTTATCCGTTCTAAAGAAATCTTATGGAATAGTCTTCATTATTTCTTCTTTCACGGGTCTTGTTCTTTTCGTACCATCTCCTCACTGTCCTATATCTGTGCTACGTTCACATCTTATGGGAAATATTTGACAGTTAAACTGCGAGTAGGAAAAGCAGGAGCTGATGCCAGCAAATGCAATGATCAGGAGTATTTTGAATGAGAAAATGCCAGAGAGAAGAAAAAAAATTCTTGTGATGGGATAAGAACTTTCTCAGTGTGCGATATCCACTAATCGTCTGATAGTGTCAACTAATCCACTCTCAATGCGAGTTTTATTTTCTCTTACACTGCTCCAAAAACATACTCTATATAATTGTCAATGATTGGCATTCTCCATTGTCTCACCCAATCTCAAATTGTCCAAATATCTAAGAATAAAACATACTGATATGTGATTGAAGAGTTTATGAAGTACACGATATTTAACATGTAAGCCGGAGATATATAGTGGTAAGTCACTTGTCATTTAGCCGGAGATATATAGTGGTAAGTCACTTGTCATTAGACTGAAGAGTTTGTTTTTAGATCAAGCGAAATACCTTTGTCAGATTGGCCAGAAACTTTTTACAGCATTGATATGGCCCACAACTTTCTTTTAAAGTCAAAAACCTGAGAAATTTAAGGAGAGGAGATGTGTGTGAGTTTGTGTGTGTGTGTGTGTGTGTGTTGGGGGGGGGGGGGCGGGGGTTCTTGTCCACTCACAATTGTAATGGCTGTTAGCTTTGCTTATTACGATATAAATGGTAATTGGCTTTGAGGTCTTGAAGGTTGGTATCTGAAAGGCGCAAAGATGAACCCTTGGAAAGGATCTTTACTCACATTCTCTCACCCCACTCGTGTGTAAAATGATTACTTGATCGGTAACAACGTAGTCTCTGTAAAAAAAAAAGAAAAGAAAAGAAAAGAAAATTACACCAAAAAAAAATCCCCCCAAAAACAACAACACAATATTGCCCCATTGAAGTCACGTCTCATAAGGGTTTCTGTTGGCTTGGGACTAAAGCGCTTTTAGAACATTTAGTGGATTTTCCACCAGACATAAACTCACGTTAATAAAATAATGGGAAACAAAAAATTCGAGAAAAAAAGATAAAATGCCAAATAAGGAAGCAAGAATTGTCCGTCCACAACCAACAATCAAATCAATAAGTACGAAACTTACTTAAAATTTTAAAATAACGAGACAAAATATATAAAGCTGCCGTGTTGTCTGAATAAACACGTATTTAAAATGTTGGTCAGAAAACCCGTCCTTCAAATATCAATCGATTAAAATGGCCCTTGCCGTGCCGAAAAAAAGCCCCTCTCAACACTGAAACACTTTACAAAAACTGTTAGATTCAGGTTTGAGAGTTTTGGCAAAATTAGGGTCATTTTAATTAATCGCAATTTGGAGGACGACTTTTTTGGCGAAAAGTTTAAAGTTCTAATCGCGTTTAATGCAGTTTATTTTTCTTTTTTCTTTCCGAGGTTTCTTATTCTCATTTTTCGTTTATTTCCTGTTCGTATATTCCGATCACAGGTTGTTTTAAAATGTCAGGTGTCGCCATTTAACCAGCTAACAGGGTACTCCGGAAATTTAAAAATTTGGCCAGTAAAACTTTTCGTTCAAATATCGATCGATTGAAATAACCCTCAGCTTCTCAAACACTCTCAAACCTGGAACCTCGCAAATCAGTTAACTGGTTATATGGCCTTAAATTTGAGATCAAAATGTTATCTCTTTTCTTGAGGAGAGAATGCAGAGATGTTTATAATCGTCTTTAGATGCACGGACTGACAATTAATGAGTAAAGCATTAACAGTTTGATATGATTAGTGCCAGTGAAATGTAAGTGAATAAATTTTAGCGATGAAATTGGAACGCACGCCAGAGCTTTTATAAGGATCTATGGCACTGTGTCTCGTCTTGTAAGAAAGTCAAGTGATGATGACAGTGGTCAGTGACTGGATTGGGGGACAAGATTCTAACTCTCAGCAGTTTTCTTCTGAAGTCAAAGCATTTTACATATATTACAACACGCGACTCGTAATATCGTGACGATTGATGGTTAGAGTGCTAAACAATGGCTCTATATAAATATACACAGCATTTTTTAAAAATAAAATTATTAAGAATTGATACCCCGTATATTTTGTTTTGGACTCCTCCTCCATCATCTTCCTCTTGCTCTCTCTCTCTCTATCCCTCTCTCTCTCACACACACACACACCCACCCACACACACACACACACACACACACACACACATATATATATATATATATATATATATATATATATATATAACATTTCAAGTATAATTATGATCAACTTCTACAATATTATTGTTTCGAGCGTTCGCTCTCATCATATGATACAAGCACACTAAGTCTCTTGTCCTCTTAGTTTGTGTGTATGTGTGTGTGTGTTTTGTGTGTGTGTGGGTGGGTGTGTGTTACAACAGATTAACAAAAATAGATTCCGTAAAACTTAAATCAAAATTGACCACTTCAGTTTTACCACCTTCCCGCCCCTTTTCTTCCGTTTTTAAAAATAATTAAATAATTCCAGTACGCCACTAGCCCGTTTAAATTTGGTATTACATCCTATTACCTGCTCACAACTCGTTATCAACTTCATTCTGTAAAACCACTACACCTACCAGTTCGTCAAGGACCCCTTTATATATACACCCAAAGGGAACACAATCTGTCCTCGCTCACCTGTTCTCCCCTCGAGAGTCCTTTAGCGTCCTCAAGAGACACTTTCATTCACTTACTGGTCATGGCAGAAAAATATGATCCAAGGCAACGACTCCTACTTCAGCACGACACATTGCATACCACTTGCCCACTACAAATCTATACTATACCTACGGTATGGACTACTCCAGAAGACCTGTTACTCGCTGACCGTGGGAACCATGACCTGATGACCTGTGGGCTGTTTAACCCTTTAACGACAAGTATTAATTTCTTTTAAATCACATTACTTATTTAGAAATCACCGCTCATCTTAACTTTCCAATCAAGTAACCTGTAGGTTAAAGTTTTGTGATTCGAGTTTCGTTGCCACTGCTTCTTACCGAAAGATGGTAAAATATTGTGATGAATAAATCGAACCCGGCCAGTAATGAGTAAAGTCTATTTAATTTCTTTTGACCAGAAGCACACCTGGCACTGTTTTGGTATGCAAAATGACGTCATGTAAATTGGTATTATGCGAGAAGCTTAATAGTTTGCATAATGGAAGGACAATTGTACGAGCTTCTATATTATTTGATATCGTGACAAAAGGCTCAACCACGACAACCGCAGCCGCCACGACCAGTACCATCATTGTCGTCATCAGCATCGATTCATCATCATCATCATCATCATCATCATCATCATCATCATCATTAGTAGTAGTAGCAGCAGCAGCAGCAGCAGCAGCATTTCAAGGAAGTCTCAAGACTGTGTATTTAATTATTTTTTTTTCAATAATGCGGGTCATCTCATTCTTTTTATTTTTGAAGAAAACGTTTTCTGGCCACAATGAACATAACTAAGTGTTTTGTCAGTGCTCGGCATTATGGCTTGCTTCGACTTTATAACAAGTCCTAAATCCAAACCCTGGTCTAGGACACGTTGTGATGTGGTGATTATTTTACTATGGTCTTGTACTCACAACACCGCCTTAACAGGATCCAAAGGTTCAAAAAAGGAATTTTGCAAACCTTTTTCCTCGTTCCATTGGAGATGGATATTATATTAGATTGAGAAGAATCGTGTGGGCTTGACCAAATATTGTACGAGCGCCTAACAGGTTGCATGACTCGTCCTTTGCGTAAAATATAAGATTTCCATAATCATGAGATACAAGAAATATAAAGCTCTTTGAGCATGGGGATTGTGGTTCATCCTAAGATATAAATGAAATTTCTCTCTTTTCTTTCCCTTAGATATCAGACATTCTGACGATAAGCCATAATATGACTTTTATACATTCCTTTACCAAATCTTATTATATGAGAGTGCTACAAGATAACGAGAACATCTATTTTCACTCTCAAATTGGTCATGCTATCATCAACTCTGAGTAGTAAAATTGACCCATTAAAAAATAAATATCAAGTGATTTCTCTGTCTGTAACAGACGCTTTGTATGATTCTGTAGGTAGAGGGATCGGTTTCTTTTCACTTTGCCTTCACTTTTGCCATACCTAAAGAAACCTACCTAAACATTTACTACTGTGTAAGTAGATCAGCAGTGAATGGGGGGAAAAACAACAAAACATCGCAGACCCTGGAATCGAGTTAAGTCCTTCAAGACTAAAATGGAGTGCGTTAACTATAACGCTACATGTGTTATCAACTACAGATGCCGTGCTCGTCAAAAATCTAAATATGTCTTTAATACAGTATTTGTTTAAATCATTCTTTTTACTTATTTTCTCTTATACCAGTTTACCTTTTCTTTAAAATACGGTTTGCTAAGATCACTCATCCCCTCAAACCAACATGCTTGTTGAATTGAAATTGCTCTGAACTGACTGAACCAGTAATACAAGCCAAATAACCACCTGTGTTTTTCTTCCACTTCGTTAAAACTGAAGGAAGATTTTCTTTAACCAATGGCTTACGGTATCCAAACAAGATTTTATAAAAATGTTAACTTAATGCTGAATTCAGATGGCGGTGATAAAGACCAAAGGCTGTGTCTAATTAATGTGTTAATGTCAGTGCCACTTCAAGAGGAGAGGTGAGAACTCTCGGACGACAATGGGTAGTTAATTTTTATCCTGCTTGATTGCCAGGTTTTGGGCAAGCAAGCGAAACGGATAGTCACAAAGTCTTTAGCGTATGTGCAAAAGGTAGTATGTGTGACGTCACATGAGTGGGTATTTCCTTCTCACCGTTGCCGTCTTATTTTGACGTATTTAGCATCATTAAACACCGGTTAATTAATGTTTGTAGTTTGTAAAAGGAACGTGGACTTTAAAGTGAGATAGAGAACTTTCAAAACGCGTGTAATCTAATAAGTTTGGAACAGTAACGCATATTTTAAGCGTTTTTGTCTACAAATTATTGTCAAACTGCTACATGATAAAAATACGTATAATTCCAGGTAACGGAAATAGAATTCTATTAGCTCGGTATTAGTAAACATAACATAACATATAATAACGGCTGCCTAGGTCAAATGCCTTGAAATACCCTTTTTTTAAAGAAGAAGAAAGTTCCAGGTCAAAAATTGCTAGATCTGATATCATAACTATGATCATCATATCATAAGCAATCAACAATATTATTATATCAAACAAAAACCTATTCATCAAATTCATATTTCAGTTTTATGTAGCTCCCTGTCGATTGCACTTTTGAAATTATTTATAGTTTTGGAGTCTTTAGATAGACATTTCAAAATGTGACATGTATTTACTGTCCTTGAAATAAAATAAAAAATGCCGAATGATTATAGAAGAATGTGTCATAAAAAGTTTGCATTTGTCTCCCCGAGAAAATTTTACATGAGGATACGTTAATGTCCTGAGAGAAAAAAAAAAAAAGCATTCCATGGCAAAGGCGAGAAGACATAGTAAAATATAAGTTATTAAAACCTCTTTTTCGTTCAGTGAGTAAAGAAATTCATTTATTGCTTTTGAAGCTATATCTGATCAGAGAAATGTCAAAATTATCTTAGAAATGCACTTTGCAGCCATTTATTAACCACTCGATTCAGAGGTGAATGCGAACCTGACTATATGACGTGATGGATATTTTAAGAGTGCAAACACAGGGTGCCCTATGACTTGGGGATGGGGTGAATGTAGTATACACACCTCCGCCATAAAAAAAATCCCCAATACATTTACTATTATTTGAATACCTTGTGATTAGCCGTAAATGAACTGCCAAAACTCCATTTTCTTTGATTTTATTGATAAACCTCATATTTTTAGGTAATGTCCCTTTGTGGTTTTGTGGTATGAATTTTTTTTAATAATAAAAAAAAAAAATTAAATTCCCTTTATTCATCCCATAGGGGAAACTTGTCTTTAAGGTCTATCAAATTGAGGTGTGGCGAGATGACTTGCTCAAGGCCACACAGCGCAGCGGCGAGTGATCGAACTCGGTACCTTTCGGGTACGAAGCTAAGACCGTATCGCTGAGCCACGCTGCCCCATAACACTCGACTTCGGACCTGTAGGTCTCTGGTTCAAGCTCTTGGAAAAGGCTCTTTGCTCACATTCTCTAACTTCACTCGTGTAACATGGGTACATTTGCGGTAACAGCGTTGTATCTGTCGAAAAAAAAGATAATAGCGTCTTACAGGCGTCATAATGTCTCATCCTCGGAACCCCTTGTAGAACGCTTTGAGCACGTTCAGAGGATACTGCTCTATATAAAAGCTCAAGTTTTTAAAAACATTTATTTCTGATTACGTACGCGCTCATGTGTAGAGAGGGAATGTGGATCTTTAAATTAAGATAGTGAACTGAGCACTCCAAGGAGAATAGATTTGGCCTTATTCCTTGTAAATGTGCAACGTAGCCGTTTGATCACTCATCGTAGTTCGAATATAAATAAGGAATAATCATCCCTTGCTTTTTGAAGCATATGCCAAGCTGCAATGTGATGAGTCGTAGTACGTCGAACAGTATTGTCTGCAGATTGCATTATGCATATATATATATATATATATAATATATATATATATATAATATATATATTATATATTAATCACCACCAAACCAACACACAACGGTAATCGGGATACAAATGTCAACATCGATCCCAAAGGGAATAAAACCATCTGCGGCGATATTGCCAACTGAAGACTGGATGAAAGCCACAGTAACATATTGTTTCGCACATATAAGTGAGTACTCCCATTTAATTTTTATATTAGCTCTAACCATCATTATCGAGCACTTTCGTACCTTACGAGTACCCACCAACACTCATATATTATATTATATAATATATATATATTGATATAATAAATATAATTTATTTATTTATTCATTTAATTAAAACAGCCATATTGACTATGTCGTAGTTGTTTGATAATTGGAAATTGAAAATACTTTCGTATTGAATGGATATCCTGATCATCACATACCAATCAATCATAATTTACTATAGTCAATCACATTCCTATAAACCATCAAAACCACTACGGGACTTCGCTCATGCTTATTACTTAACTCAGTGCACCTCCTACTATCTTCACGGAGCCATTCCCTAAAATTCCTTGTTTAATCTACTTCATATTATGGAATTGTGTATCTTTTCCAAAACCCATAAAATCACCGTAAACTTTATGTTCTATACACATGTTGAATTGTGTCCATAATATAACATATCAACATATCCCTGCCATTAAATTATAGGGCCCTCCACAAATGACGGGTTTACCCTTCTGAGCCTTGGGTTATTGCCGGCAATCAGCTATACAGTACGTGCCTTGACGTCAAGAGGTAGGTAGGAACTATAGAATCCAATCTGGCTGTAAACTATGGTGGTATATCTGACATTGTCAGGACACGTATTACACAAGGAATGCCTTCTCATCGTGAATTCATTCTTTAACCAGTTAACTGTCGTAGTCTCTAAAGGCATGTATGTGGTCAGAAAACTCACTCGTCCTTCAAATATCGATCGATTTAAATGACCTCTCGAGATCCCAGGATTGAGAGTTTTTGCCAAGATGAGGGTCATTTAAATCGATTGGTGTTTGAAGGATGAATTTTCTGCCCATATTCTTAATTACTCGTCTAGATTACGATACTTTACTGGTTAATGGTCTTGAGTGTTTTCTTTCTCTTTATTTTAGTTTGTATTTTGTTATTTTGTTTTTCTTTTTGTTCTTTTTTTGTTGTTGTTTTTGCTGCTACTGCAGCTGTTGTTGTTGTTGTTGTTGTTGTTGTTGTTGTCGTTGTTGTCGAGTTGTTAAGGAAGAGGGTTTTTGCAATCTGGTACTGGATATTTTCAAAATGCGATGTTTTGATCTTAAGTAAGCTTTGCTCATGGATGTTGTGATACACTGGAATCAGCATTAATTCAACACTCTTAAAGTCAACTACTTCTTCTTAAGGTCAACACTTCTTGTTGGTCCTAAATTTTCTGGGTTTTTTTTTTTTTCTTGATCAAAGTGTGTTCAACCGATATTGGATAAAGTCAACATTGCTTAAAGTCAACCAGTCTTTCTGGTCCGTCGGTATTGGCTTTATCGGATTCCCCTGTATATTAAAAAAATTCGAAAATAATTTATTTGCTTCGTTTTGATATTACCTGCTTGAAATATCACTCACAACCAAACAAACAAGAGTGAGTGAATGAGAGAGAGAGAGAGAGAGAGAGAGAGAGAGAGAGAGAGAGAGAGGGAGACAGACAGACAGGGAGAGAGACAGAGAAAGAGAGAGATAGATAGATAGAGAGAGAGAGAGAGAGAGAGAGAGAGAGAGAGAGAGAGAGAGAGAGAAAAACAAGGAGGGAAAGAAATCAAATTAAACACATTTTACAGAAATATAAAAACAAAATGCCTTAAAAGAAATAACATTTTTGTTGTATTTCTCCAAGTCAAAGGGCTTTGAACGACGTGCAGATTTGAAGAATTAGCCTGTTACACAATTTTAAAATCCATTAAGTGTTTTGGTGTCACAAAATGAAAATCTAAAATGTAATCAAGAAAAAAAATTAAGAAAAAGAACGAAAATATTGGTTTTACGTTTCACCCAGTGTCTAAATTTAAAGGAGACAGGGTGAAAAAAGGGTTTATTTATTTTTTGTTTTTTTCGTCGTCTCGAGTATCAAGTTAACAAAAATTAATTGCTGACCACTAATCATAAGTGATACATAATGATAATATTCTTAGTCTCATTGATCTGGGATTAAATTTCAGCATTTATCATTTGCTCCCATTTGTTTTTTTGTTTTTTTGTTGTTTTTTTTGTTTTTTGTTTTTTGTTTGTTGGAAGTTCTTTTCAAACCTGCGAGATTTTCGCACATTAATGATCCGTTAGGAATTAAATCTCCTCAGCCTTGACCAGGTGTTCACAACAAATAATATACCTCGGTAGCTGATACCACCCCCACCCCCCAGGCAACAACTCGTTTAGAAAGTTGAGGACCCTCAAGTTCCTTCTTTTACGTGTAAAGCTAACAACTTGAGGCAGGGCATCTGAATTAGATATAATATAAAGAAGTCGAATTCAATTCCCGTTGGAGCTTCGGGACTAATGGAATTTATTAATTACTGAATGCAAGGTGACGATTTGGTTGGGTACAAAATACGCTCGTCAAAGGAAAAAAGTCACTAACCATCCCAATGCTGCATTTATGATCAAATTATTTATAATATTATTAGTGAATCAATACTGATATTTAAAAGATATTAAAAACGTTTTTATACAAGTAATCTGAGGGAATATTTTAATAATTCAAAAGGATAACCATTTTATTGGACAAGAAACAGGCTGGACCAACGTGTACTTATTGATGCTGTGCGTTTAGCCAACATATAACGTGACAACACACAGAATTATGTGTAACCTTAAAACAACTATAGTCTGATTGATGCAATTTAGTCAGAACCACTCGTAAAAATGGCTCGTTAGAAACAATAATAGTAATAATAATAATAATAATAATAATAATAATAATAATAATAATAATAATAATAATAATAATAATAATAATAATAATAATAATAATAATAATAATAATAATAATAATAATAATAATAATAATAATAATAATAATAATAATAATAATAATAATAATAATAATAATAATAATAATAATCCAGTGTAAGGAAAACAATATGATATTCCAAGATCTTATTACATAAAGGACTTGCATATCTCTCCGCTGTCGTTTGTGTTTTTAAGTAATGTATTTATGTTTGTATTGTTTGTTGTTTTTTTTTTTTTTTTTGTTGGCAGAAGATGGGTTTGAGCCTGAAACGTTCCGTTATTTTCTTTGTTTTGTTTATTTTGTTTGTTTCCTTTTTCTTTTTTTGGTTTTGTTTTGTTTTTTTGTTTTGTTTAGTTTTGTTTTTTTTTCTTTGTTTTTTTTGGGGGTGGGGGGGGGGGGGGTGTTGCTTTTCTTTTTAAAGCTATTATATTCATTTTTACACAACACCAACCTAGAGGTTAATGCTGAGGAAACCAAAATTATAACGGTTGAGAGAAGTCGAAAGAATTCAATTTGCATCGTATAACTGCAGATACAGGGCGCCATCAAGCCCACGTGCTTTGAAACTACTGAGAAGAACTTTGGAAGGGTTCTGAGGTTCTTTCACATCTATATCGTGGTATATTGTGTATGGCTCAGACTTTGAGATTCACCAAAGAGTTGGGGTACTTTCCACAATATTTCGCAAAGGCAGGTCTTTCGCATCAGATGGCCTGGTAGAATGAACGTTAAATGTTAAGACCTATTGAGCAAAATCAACAAGGAAGTAATCAAATATTATACTCTCTCCAAAAAAGTGACCACCTTGAAAAAATATTTATTGATAAAAATTAAACAGATAAAGGTATGCTAAAGAAACTTACTTGAAATATCTTATATGCTCCCAATAGCATGAAACAATAAAAAAAAAACTAATAATTGTTTTCGAAAATCCAGAAATTATCCAAGAACCACTTGCGTGGGATGTTGAAAACTGAGTCACAGGTTTGATATCGTGTATTGTTGCAACACGTCTGCGTCTCATTAAGAGTACCAAATGACGGGTTTCAATCCGAGGGATGTCTTCCCAAATTCTGACAAGGTCTCCTGCAAGTTCCACTTGGTTTTCTGGTTACCGTTCCAGAGATAATTTATAAAGAGAAAATCTACTCGAGTTTTTTCCCTCTTTATGGAGTGATGTATATGTTTGGTTAAGTCCCATGGATTTCACAAGGTTTACCTCACAAAGTGTTTTTGTCTGTCAATATTGACTTACAGATGTGAAAATGTGCTTTAGTTAGTTATATTTTTTAATTATTTGTTTTACGCCTCTTGCGACTCATTTAGGTCATTTCAGCGCCTGTAAAAAGGAAGAAATGGGAAAGTCAATTTTTTTAAAAGATTTACGATTAAAACTACCCGAGAAAATACAGACAAAGGCGACTAGTTCAAAAGGGGAACAAACAATGTGCTTAGTTTGACGTCGCCTAAAATTATTATCCATACACTAGCACAGGATCCTACAAAGAGCAACACACTCAAATGCCTACATAATATTATATTGCGTTTCTTCCTTTAGAGCTTTAAAAAAAATTAGCATTAGTCTAGATAATGCAATGAATATGTACCACAAACATAAAATTGAACCAACTCTAGGGCAAATAATTCTAGTATGTTTAAATAATGCACGAAGACACACAAACAACAATATGAATATCATTAAGAATCGAACAATAAAAAAGGTTCAGATTTATTTTTTTTTTTTTATTTTTTTTATTTTTTTTTTTTTTTTGGTTTTGTTGTTGTTGTTGTTGTTGTTGTTGTTGTTGTTGTTGTTGTTGTTGTTGGAATTATTAAAATCGTGATGCGATTTAGATCTAATTATTTTTGAAGCAAAACGTTTTCATTGACTTTCGATTATGATTAAGAAACAATGTAGACATTATCAAAGTATTACAAAGTTTCTGAATATTTCAAAATGAATATTTATTATCACTGGTGTTATTTTGCCATGAAATATTTATTTAAACACATGACTGTGATTATAACATGAAAAATAGCATGTCAATATAAATGATATTGTGAACACATATCAAATGTGGATACAATTCATCATTTTCATATTCCTTCTATCTTTTTTTTCTACTTTGTTTTTCATTGATTTATTCAATTGTTTAAAGAACAAAATGGAGTCTTATGTTTATATATAAATTTAGAACAAATCTCCACTGCCCTTCTTAGTTGTAGTCGTAGCAGACTACTATCACCGGATATAAGCTTGCGAAAACCAAGGGAAATCACTCGTGGGGAAACCTCAGGATAACTCTTGAGTTAGATATTCTCGTTATTAATTCCTCGGATCGTTCTTAGCGACTTAGAGTCCTATCCATACTGTCATATACACGTTCAATTGAGTTTAAATCAGGTGAATGAGCCATGGATACAGTACTTGTACAGTATTGTCGATCAAAACGTTTCTTGCCCTTTGTGCTGGTGCATTATCATGCATGAATGTTAAACCGGGATGCTCCTCGAGGAAAGAAAGTAGATGAGGTGCCAACACTTCGTCGATGTCAACAGCGTACTGTATGGTTGCCTTGTATGGCTTTGCAAGCTATTCTAATGTTGGCACCACCCCCCCCCCCCCCCCCCCCCCCCCCAAAAAAAAAAACAACAACAAAAAAACAACACACAAACCATTACCCTACCCCTGCCTCGGTTGCCTACCTCCTGAACATAATTGTTAGCAAAGCGTTCCCCCTGACGCCGGTACATAAGAAGTCAACCAGTTCTTCTCTCAAAAAGAAAACAACTTTCCGCAAAATGTCCTCCCATTGCTGCATTGTCCAACGTCGTTGTTGTAAGGCCCATTGCATTATATAATGGCAATACACACATGTCAATCGTGAGCTCAGGACTGATCTGTACGAATAGAGTCCAACTTCACGCAAACGTCTTAGGACTGTGTGGGTGCTGATGTGACGTCTTTGAAAAGTGTGCAGTACGAAAACGGTCGCGCATGGGCTATTATAATGATGATCTTCAGCGGCAGTAGTGACCCTAGGTCTGCATGGTCTAGGTAAGTCAGTTGTCATTACCCGATGTTGATAACGTTGCCGAAAGTTTCGAATCACTCGGTGTTGCACATTGAAATGTCTTGCCACTTCAGAAATCGATTTTTCCGCTTCTAAGTGCCCAATAGCAAGATTTATCTGGTTTTCATCCAGCCTAAGCATAGCAAATCCAATAAGATTATATATCACAATTCAATCACTTTATAAAATGTTAAAGACCAAATTATATATGAATGTTTTAAATATATTTGAAGCCGCTGGTAGTACTAAAAAGTAAAAACAATGAAAACACGATGATTTATTTCACGTGCAGTCTTAAAGGGGGATATACGACTTATTGTCGTTACAGTTGTGATTCAATACTCACCCCAAAACAATAACATTCAAGTGAGTATAATATTTTATTTCTGAGCATGCGCTGAGTACTCCAAAATAGAAAAAAATGGTCATTTATTCGTGTGAGAGAGAGAGTGAGAGAGAGAGAGAGAGTATTATTATTATTATTATTATTATTATTATTATTATTATTATTATTATTATTATTATTATTATTATTATTATTATTATTATTATTATTATTATATTATTATTATTATTATTATTATTATTATTATTATTATTATTATTATTATTATTATTATTATATTACCACAATCACAACGTGGAAATGGGTGGATTAAACGAAGCTCAGATAGCAAGTTGACTTGCGATGGAATAGAATCAACAAGCAAAAAGAAGAAAGATCATCGAGCCACAATTCAGCACATAATTAGAGAGTGAGCAAGAGACTAGCAAATTGTCTTGGCATAGAGCCTAACGAGGCAGCTTTATGTATGACCATGTTCCAGTTAGAAGATAGAGGACTGAGTAAGTACATCTTGTACATTGAAATGTGCACAGGTATACAGGGTGTTCATAAGGGTCTATCCCTTTATAATAATATCTTTAACAGAAAAACACAACAACCAATATTATACTTTAAACATAGACTTATGAATACATAAATGCTTCACATTTTGTTTATCATTATCTTTTACTCAATATGCGTCAGTATGGTTGCTGTGGCTACCTAAAAGCAAAGTCAACTTACTTCGAGTTCTTTCAGTGTGTTTTGTAGCTTTTGTGGTATGATTAATTCAATAACTGCTCTTTTTTATGGAAAGCGTACCAGCATTTGTATGGGAGCTGAATAAACAATGTCTCTGATGTAGCTCCAAAGGAAAAAAATCATACGAAGATATGTCCTGTGACCCAATCGGTCAGGCAATCGAGTCCATGTTTCCCAATCCATAGTATGTCTGAAAACGTGTCGTAGACATTTGCGAACGAGATGGAGGAACACCGTTTTCCTGAGAAAAAAAAATATCTATGCCTGGTATCTATGAATATGGAATGCAACACAAAATTCTAGCATATCTAAACAGACACTTACAGTGGTTGTTTTAACAGTACAAAACAAAAGACAGAACTTATAACACTTTGGTGCATCTGCCAATACAAAACATTCACTTTGTGTCTCCACAAATTTAGAATACCCGTTTCTGGGTTTGCCTTTAAAATTGTTTTCATGTCCTGTAATGGACTGCCAAACTGGGCTATGAAAAGTTGTTGAGTTTTGTTTTGTTTTTGGCGATTTCGTTTCATGCAATCTCATTACACAAAGAGAATTTTGTCGCATTGGTGTGATACCGAAATAGAAGAAGAGAATAATTAAGGTCTTTTAAGTTCATGTTCATATTGCTAAATTTGTGATGTTGTAAAAGTAGATGACTAATGGGCATAAATGAATGACTTTTCCTTAGAAGATGTTGAAAACCAGATGCAAATATCTACAAAAGTTATAGAATAATAAGACTTTGAAGTCATGGAAAACCTTGATGGACATCTTGTATATCCTATAATAACGTGTACGAATATACTATTACGTCTCGCTTTCTTTTCTTGAACATCAACATCAGAAGATCAATTACAATCTGGAGTTGAAGATGGAGAAAAAAAAAGGAAAGAATAGCCATACCCGGTTCAGATCATTGCATTATAGTTCGCTAAGACGGCATGATATCAATGAAGCCAGGAGCGTTAAGCTATCACAGTAGATCTATTGTATAACAACACGCTACAGTACCTTTCACGTTTTTGTTTCTTTTAGACTTCACAACTCATTACGGGCAACAAAAGAAACCGGGTCATTCGATGCCAATTTCTAAAATTGCTAAAACCCTTTTCTGTCTTCATTAAAACCGTTCCATTCATGTCACGCCAATATCATGAGATCGGTCTTACAACACAGATGCAAAGTCTTGGCGAAACGAATGAGGCATCGGTTATCTTTAAATATTAGTATTATATGACATGTTCTGCTCGCGGCTTTGAGGTGGGATCTCTTTGGTACAATAGATTGGCAAAATCCCTATTTAATCGTTCTGCCTGAATGAAAAGATGGTTGGCATGTTTTGATTGTGGCCGGGTGTAACAATATCATCTTTCTCTGGTCGCTAAAATACTGAGGCTCCCCGCCAGATGGAAAATTAGAGAGTTAAATTGTCACGTGGTAGGGGGTCCGTTAAAGACTTTTGGATTGGAACTGGAATTTACAGTAAAAGACTATGAGGGCGAGTGGGGTGGGGGAGGGGGTTGGATTATGAGGGGAGTTAGATAGGAATAAAAAGAGAATTTGAAGTGAAAACGATAATTATAATATGGTGATATTTTGTCTTTAATGAAGGTAACAATGGTGACTACAATTATAACGACGACGATTACGATTACGATAGCGATGCTAAAAATTATCCTCTATGTGCTTCTCCTGATGCTGCTGATGATAATGATGTTGGTGGCGATGATGCTGATGATGCTGATGATGACGATGATGATGATGATGATGATGATGATGATGATGATGATGATGATGATGATGATGATGATGATGATGATGATGATGATGATGAGTTCAAATAAAATGGAATTGCTTTCATTCACACCCAATGGGAAATATTTTTCTTCGAACGTCTATTCCATTGGAAGACTGGAACAACCAAGGCGTCAGCCGCAGTGCAACGCCGTAAAACGAGCTAGGGCGAGGGGATTCGAACTCAGTGCCTTTTGGTTACGAAGCAAAAATCCATTTTACAGTGCTAATCTGCTCCCATGATGATGATGGTGATGATGGTGGTGATGTTGACGTTTATTGTGAAAATGATTATTTTGATGACAATGGCGGTGATGATAGCAATGTTGATGGTGGTGCGGTAGCAATGGTATTATTGATGATGGGGGTTACGGTTGTGGTAATCGTATCGGTGTGCGGATATAAGTGGTATTTTCTGTTGTTAAAACGAATCTCAGATACGATTTGTATGACATGAGTGACCAAGACGAAAAGCAAACCGCTAAACTAAACAATCAAGCAAGAGATTGATAAATTGTCAATGTCATGGATGATGATTATAATAATGATGATGTCACAAAGTCACGTGGTTTAGATCGTAATTACAGTGACACACGACTTCTATACAGGTAGAATACAAAATATCACATATCATCTAAAATAACAAAACGATTTTTTTGTCAATCAAATTCACGGGGTATATTATATTAAACACATATCTAACGATACACTCAGAGGTTTACTTTTCTGCCGGAAGCCACCCTGAGGAGTGACAGAACCCGCTGCGCCCGGTCGTGTACGTTTCTAATTGGAGGGGAGGGGCGTCAGGAATTTTGTGTCAATTTTCCGTCGATGCCGATTTGAATAGATTTCGTCGCTACGTGATTAATTCGTGAAGCGAACCGCTTGTGAATACCGTCCCTCTTTTGTCAGCCCATGAATGTCTTCGCTCGGTGGGGCCCCCTCCAAAAGGAGGGATGATTTTGAGCCAGGGGGATATTTCTGGATCCTTGTCCTCGGGCCCCCTACCCATTTTAATGACAGCCTCTGTAAACTACAGAGTTACTATTGCTTTTCCCCCTTTCCTTCTCGGTATGTCTTATTTGCATTTGAAAACACAGAAGTGAAAAATTGGTGATAGTTGTTTGGCCGTCATTCTCCAGACCTGCTACGTAAACAGATTTTGTGGTACCAAATTTCACCACTTTCGGATATTTTTCTCCTCGATTCGGAATTTTAAAACCAAAATTTTAGAGAACAAGTGATAAAATTTGTTATTACAAACAAAAATGTGTCAGTGGTTCAATTGAACAATTCTCCACTAATCCATAACTATTCCAAATAGATAATTCATATGAATAAGGGCAGAAAACAAGCACATTGTATTTTTGTTTTGTTTTGTTTTGTATTTATTTTTTGTTGTTGTTTTTTTGTTTTTGTTTTTGTTTTGTTTTTATTTGTTTGTTGTTTTTTTTTGGTTGGATTGGAAATTAGATACAATTCCATTTTTGTTGGTTTTTCTCTTGTTGATCTAATTTTTCTTGTATCAATATACAGCTTGGTTGGTTGTACAATTCTATGTCTCCATCTCCTACTGGTTTCCAGCTATAAAAAAAAACAAAACAACAACAGTTCTAATCATTCACATGTATGTCCTATCGCCTCTTTCTTCTCTTTTCTTACTTCTCAACCCTCCTTCACTTATTTATACTCTTCCTCCTTCTTCTTCTCATCCTCCTCCTCCTTCTTCTTCTTCTTCTTCTTCTTCTTCTTCTTCTTCTTCTTCTTCTTCTTCTTCTTCTTCTTCTTCTTCTTCTTCTTCTTCTTCTTCTCCATCGTTCTCACTTTCTTCTCTTCTTCATCTTCTTCTTCTTCTTCTTCTTCTTCTTCTTCTTCATCTTCTTCTTCTTCTTCTTCTTCTTCTTCTTCTTCTTCTTCTTCTTCTTCTTCTTCTTCTCCGTCTTCTTCTCCATCGTTCTCACCTTCCTATCCACTCTTGCATTCAATGTCCAAAATAAGTGTATCCATCCGTAACACCACGGAAAAGTACGGGTAGGAGGGGCATCTGCGGTAGATCGTTCTAAACTCTGTTTATCTGAGATCCTTGGACAATGCCTCGTGACGGCCGCTCCACGGAACCATTTTTCGTGACGTGTCAAATACGATTTTGGCAGAACACGGAAAATCATAATTGTAAAGCCCAAAGAGCCCATACGGTAATTGTGTATACGTCAGTTGTGTGTGTATTTGTGTCTTTCTGAATTAAAATAAGATGTGTGTTTGAGTGTGTGTGTGTGTGTGTGTTAAGATTTAGCCGCACACCCTCAAGCATCGCAGGTGCAGATAATTATCCGAACCCCCTAAAACTTGCCTTTATGAGCTAAATATTTCATGGGTTACAGATAGACGATTAACGCATTGAGAGGAACACTTAAAAACACTGCGGGAATACGCTCATATACACCAGTTTGAATGTATTGTGGTGGCGGAACTTTAGAATACCCATTCAAAGAGGGGGCGGAGAATGACGAATTAAAAATGGAGGTGGAGAGAAAAGTTTAAAAAGAAAGAAAAGATATATTTTTAAAATATATTTTTACTGAACGAGAGTTCTGGGTGTGGTATAAGGTATAAAGATTTAAGTTCATTTTAAAACTAATTTACAAATCAAATTTTGAACCCTTTTTTTTTTTTTTTTTTTTGAGTAATTGTCCATTTATTGCTATTTAAACGACAACAAATACTTTGCTATTTTAGCGACAAATCGTTCCTTTAGCTAAACAACTTTCCTACAGCAGGGCCTTGTTATTTGTCATAGCTCTAATTGCCTCGTCGCTTGTAGAAAGACTTAAAATAAACTTTGTAGTTGACAGGCAAGCTGTTCTGTGATTGCAATGAGAGCAATTATCATATTTCTTATCCTTGCCAAGAATAACAATGATACGATTTAAAAGAAAACTAATTTTAAGAGACCCTGCATTTGAATAGCCGTAAACCGGTAATTTTCTTTCAACTTGACACTCGCCGTTTTCCATGATATTAGGAATTATTGCGATTCTTGTGTACTTCATAGCCCTTCTACGCTTACTGTAGGGTTGCATAAACAATTTATCTCACACACTACGAGTATACAATTTATGTACAAGGGTTTTATCACGCTAGCATCCTTCTGTTAATCATTTATGCTATGTCGGTGGTCTTTATAATATCACGGTACCATGACGCATGAAGAGTATGACGTCACATGACATGCTTTTATTAATTACTGTTTTACATATTGACGATATTTGTTTTTATAGTTGACAATCAAATCAGACCGCGACAACACAATGTGTATAAAAAAAGAGATTTATGATATACCCACAGCATGAAATCAAGAACTATTAATATATCTGTAGTAGAAACAATTTTCAGAGCTGAACCTGTAATCTCAGGTAAACAATGATAGAATTGTGCTGTTTTTCTTTACAAAATATTATCAATAGAACGATTATAAAAGTTGTTTTGTTTGTAAAGTAATCTATGATTCATCATTTTGTCATCGCAATGTTAAGTAGTTATTATATAAGGACAATATATGTCAATTTTAAAAGAAAAATGTCTTACATTATTAGTGCGGATGGGTTATTCCCCTTTTCAGTAAAACGTAATAGTATTTATGCCTTGTTGCTGGGGTTCGATTATATGGCTGCGATTCACTAGCGCAGTTTGAAGCGCAAAAGATCATTTGTATTTTTGTCATATGCTAATCTACACTGGCAGGTCTGCTTACACTTGCGCAGAATTTTTGAACAGTCAGGTGATTCACGTTGATGCACCACGTTGCATACAGGTTTATACTATATTGGAAAAGGGAGTGGTTATTCAGTATCAGATACTGAATAGTGCTTTGCCACTATTCAGTATCCATAAGGAACTCTTTTTTATAGAGAGAGTGAAAAGTGCGACAATCTCGGTTGAACTGCTGACCTACTTCCAGATTGAACACGTGCAGTAACTGACAGCCCGATTCAAAGTTGTAAAAATATTTTGATCGAAATTTTTAAATTTCTGCTATCGTGCAATTAACATAGTTCAAAATATCAAAATAAGAGAGGCAGTCAAATACATTTTTTAATGTCTGAATAGACATGATTAAATGTCTCTAAAAGTTCAGTGACACCATGGCATGGTGGATATAAGCTGTTTGACTCTGAGCTTAAGGTTCGAGAGTTCAAATCCCGGTAAGGTTAACTTTTTTATTTTTTTTTTCCCCAATATTTTTTAAAAATTCCTTCTGTCTATTTATATTTTTAAACTTTTGTTTTAATAATTTTATTTGCTTGAAATATACTTTAATGTTGATAATATTATTGTTCTTTTATTATTATTTATTATTATTATTATTATTATTATTATTATTATTATTATTATTATATTATTATTATTATTATTATTATTATTATTATATTATTATTATTACTTACTCACTTACTATTATTATTATAGTTGTTGTTGTAATCGTCATCACCGTCATTATTATAATTATGGTTATGATTTTTTTTTTAATCAAGTAGTTGGAGTAATTTAATCAGTTATCGATTTATTACGAATATCTTTTATGTGTTATCATCGCGTTGTTGTTTTTCATTATTGTGCTCTTCTATTGTTTATTACTTTTTAAAATCTTGCTTTTTTCTGTTGTTGTTGTCCTCCTTGATGTTGTTGTTTGTTTGTTTGTTTTGTCATCTAAGACAAACCCGATTCATTATAAATTCATTTTTAATTGAGCGATGTACTTCCGAGAATTACTTGCCGTATTATATTGAAATTTACATGACAATAATAATAATAATAATAATAATAATAATAATAATAATAATAATAATAATAATAATAATAATAATAATAATAATTATAATTATAATAATAATAATAATAATAATAATAATAATAATAATAATAATAATAATAATAATAATAATATTAATAATAATGATAATGAATAATAATAATAATAATAATAATAATAATAATAATAATAATAATAATAATAATAATAATAATAAAAATAATAATAATAATAATAATTTAAATAGATACTGAATATTAGACTACAATTGACATCTATTTACTGAATACACGTGGTATTTTTATGGATGTTTCTTTTTTTACGAAACCTGCCAAAACACGCCGAAACCCGACAAAGTTATGGGAAGTAGGCAGCAGGGGAGTGAACCTGGGACTCAGGGAAGTGTACACCATTGGGAGTGAACCTGGGACTGGGTTTCGTTTTTAAAAAAAGCAATTACTTTTTTACGAAACCCGCCAATATCCGACAAAGTTATGGAAAGAAAGTAACAGTGGGGGAGTGAACCCGAGACTATGGTTTTTCGGCGGGTTTTGGCGGTTTCGTAAAAAAGTAATTGCTTCATTCTCGTCTGGTACCCAACTCCCATAGTTCGGCTTCATTTCCCACTGGTATCCATCTTCCATAGTCCCAGGTTCATTTCCACTGATTTCCTCTTTTCACAGTCCCAGGTTCACTCCCAACCGGTGTGCACTTCCCTGAGTCCCGGTTCATTGCCCAATGGTGCCCACTTCCCATAACTTTTGACAATTTCGGTAGGTTTCGAAATAAAAGTACATTCTGAGCTCACGGTCCACTGATATCAGCCTCTCGCAGTCCCGGGTTCAATCCTCATCGGTGTCCAAATCCTAGATTCACTCCCCACTGCTGCCTGCTTCCCATAACTTTGTCGGCTTTTGGCGGGTTTCGTAAAAAAGTAATTCCCCTCCCCCTTGGTATTGCTTTTTTACAAAATCCAGAGTCCCAGATTCAATTCCCACAAGTGTACACTTCCCTGATTCTCAGGATCACTCCCACTGTTGCCTACTTCAATAACTTTGTCGGATATTGCCAGGTTTAGTCGGGTTTTGTAAAAAAGTAATTGCTTTATGTGAAACTCGCTGAAACCCGCCGAAAACCAGAGTCTCAGGTTCACTCCCCACTGGTGTACACTTCCCTGAGTCTCAGGTTCACTCCCCACTGTTGCCTACTTCCCATAACTTTCTCGGATATTGCCAGGTTTTCGTCGGGTTTCGTAAAAAAGTAATTGCTTTTATGTGAAACTCGCTGAAATCCACCGAAAACCAGAGTCTCAGGTTCACTCCCCACTGGTGTACACTTCCATGAATCTCAGGTTCACTCCCCACTGTTGTCTACTTCCAACAACTTTGTCGGATATTGCCGGTTTCGTAAAATAGCAATTGCTTTTATATGAAACTCGCTGCATCCCGACGAAAACCAGAGTCTCAGGTTCACTCCGCACTGGTGTATATTATTTCCATGAATCTCAGGTTCACCCCCCACTGTTGCCTACTTCAATAACTTTGTCGGATATTGCCAGGTTTCGTCAGGTTTCGTAAAAAAGTAATTTCTTTTATGTGAAACTCGCTGAAATCCGCAGAAAACAAGAGTCTCAGGTTCACTGCCCAGTGGTGTATACTTCCATGAATCTCAGGTTCACTCCCCATTGTTGCCTACTTTCAAAATCTGTAGGATATTGCCGGGTTTCGTAAAAAAATAATTGCTTTTATGTGAAACTCGCTGAAATCCGTCGAAAACCATAGTCTCAGGTTCACTCCCCACTGGTGTACACTTCCCTTAGTCTCAGGTTCACTCCCCATTATCTGCCTACTTTCCATAACTTTGCCCGATTTTGTTGGGAGATGGCGCATTTCGTAAACAAAAAGTAATTGCTTGTTTTTTTCAAAACCCGCCGAAACCCAGTCACAGGTTCACTCCCCACTGGTGTACACTTCCCCGAATCTCAGGTTCACTCCCCACTGTTGCCTACTACCATAACTTTCTCGGATATTGCCAGGTTTTGTCGGGTTTCGTAAAAAAGTAATTGCTTCTTTATGAAACTAGCTGAATCCCGCCGAAAACCATAGTCTCAGGTTCCCTCCCCACTGGTGTACACTTCACTGAGTCTCAGGTTCACTCCCCACGCTTTGCCTACTTTCCACAATTTTGCCGCATATTGTCGGGTTTCGTAAAAAAGTAATCCCCCCCCCCCCTATTTTGTTATTGCTTTTTTACAAAACCCAGAGTCCCAGGTTCACTCCCCACTGGTGTACACTTCCCCTGAATCTCAGGTTCATCCCCTCCTCCCCCCCCCCCCCCCCTACACACACACGCACACACACACGCTGCTGCCTACCTCCCATAACTTTGTCGGATATTGCCAGGTGTCGTCGGGTTTCGTAAAAAAGTAATTGCTTTTTATTACGAAACCCAGTCCCAGGTTCACTCCCCATGGTGTACACTTCTCTGAGTCCCATATTCACTCCCACAGCTGCATTCTTCCCATAACTTTGTCAGGTTACGGAAAAAAAAACACCGTATTATAGTGCAAAACCACTATTCAGTGTCAGATACTGAATAGTGCAAAACCGCTATTCAGTATCTGATACTGAATAGTGCAAAACCACTATTCAGTATCAGATACTGAATAGTGCAAAACCACTATTCAGTATCAGATACTGAATAGTGCTAGCCATTGGAAAATTATTGAATCCTTGTCTTTGCTTGTGGTAATTTTCTTCAGTCCATCCACCATGAGTTAATTCATATAAAGTGAAATGGCAATCTAATTGCTGAGACTTTATAGATGTCATTTTGTATTCACTGTCGTCTATAAGTACTAACAAGTAGTTTAACAAAAGTGACTAGATCTAAATTGTTTTTATGGTCGTTTACCTAAGACGTGCAATGGTCGTGCTATGTAATACTTACCAATAAATGTCAACTGAAATTATTTTTTTTTTATGCGCAAGCGTAATCCAGAATTAAAAAAAAATCTGTGCAAGTAAAATCCATTGCCCGAAAAAAAAATAAACTGTTCAAGTGAGTAAAGGTGTGACCTATTTGTTACGTCCTTCTGCGCAAGTTTTAATATTGGTGACAGAGTCGCAAGGATGATACATCACTGATTGTGAAACCGATTAGGTATGTGCTGCCGCCTAATGTTAAAACACATTTTGTTTCGTTTGGTTTTGTTGTTCTTTTTATTATTTCGGTCAGAAAAATACCTCAACTTTACTTATTGATATCTCGCTAAAGATGACATTCAACCAATCATTTCTTAGGTAAAAACATGTAGCCATCCAATTAAACAAACGACTCGTCAAAACTCCTTTAGTTGTCTTTGATTGAAATGGTATTGCATTGATGTTTATTTTCTTTTATGTCCACTGTTTGTGTAAAAAAAAACTTATTTGTTTTTATAGTTGATTAAAATCACAGAATTTTGCCATTTCGAAGAGTCGAATTTTTTTCAAAATTGCATTATTTACAATTATTATTGCTCTTTAAAAACAAGGAATTTAAATAAACTTGCGAGTTGTGAAGAATGATTTTGAACATTATTTTGGACTTTTTGAAACATTAATACCAACAAAGGGGGAATTTTTTAAAATCTTTTTTTTTACTAGGGGGTGGGGGGGGGGGACTAGAAAGCTCTTATTTCTTATCGATTGATTAAGTTGCCTCCCAACTTGTAAAAATTGTCAATAAATATTTCCTATGACTTCTCCAAAGTGTTGTCAAGATTGATTGATATATATATTGTGGAGAATTGAAACTCTGGCAGCACTTATTTGAACCTCAAGAAACTATTTCTGCTGTTCTATTGGAGATGGATTGTCAGTTTTACAAACTCAGGCGTTCAATTATGGGTCAAGTCTGTCTAGGTTGTACTCCACGTTTCAATCAATGGACCGTTTTTTCATTCCTCTTTCGCTTGGATACGGAGATCGTGGATGGTTTTTATTGTTTAATTTTTTTTTCTTTCTCGATTTATAGAGGCATTGATTCAAAGGCCACTTCCAAGTAAATTTGAGTAAAACACAGTCATGAAAATAATAAATCATTTACAGCATGAGATATGTATACCAAATATATTGACACCTTTTTAAAAACGCATTTAGAGGCAAACGAGATAACATACAGGTCATCTCCCTTTATTCCAAATGGATGCATGTCTTATATTCTGACAGACGACAACCGGGAATCAGACTGATCGTTCTTTTATTTCTTTTTAGACGTCATCAATAATGAAAGAAAGACAGAGCGGCAGCATTATTTGTAAATTAGCTTTAAAAAAATCATAAAGAAAAGAAGTTCATCTTTTCCCATCTCTGACCGTTGATCCAAGTGATTTGTGAATCCATTGCTGCTGCCACCCCGTGTCCTCCCGTTCCGTCCTTATTCGTCCTTTTTGGAATAATTCGTTGTCTGTCAGGGTACTGAAAACTGAACTTGCCCTCGGGCTCCGCGAATCCTTCATTCAAATCGGCTACTGTTTCACGTAGGTAGCATTGGCGCGAGCACTTGAGTTGTGTGGCGCCTAACGAAGCGTAGGAAGGATGTTTGGGCCCGTAAACGCTCTTTGAAATTTCACGCTGATTATGCTTGCTTCATTTCGCCATGTATTCTTTTTCTTCCAGCTGGTGTAAAGTTGCTGTGAGCGCGAAGGGGATGTCGTGATGTTCGCGATGTGCCTCAAGACAATGATGGGGGACTGTAGCAAAAGACGGCGATGAACAAAAGAAAAGGGAGATAACAAGGGGAAAATGGCATCAGGAATTGGAGTGAAAGGACATTTATAAAGAAAAAATGACAGAGGAAAAAAAGAAAAGAGCACGTGGGCTAAATGATTAATATACTTACATATAAATATTAGATGATGTGAAAATCGCTTCTTTAGTGGTTTTTAAGAATGGTCTTTTAAGCATTTATGCTTATCAAACTCACAAGCAGATACATAATTATGTTCAACCTCCATTCAGCCATGAAATGATTAAGTTTAATAATAAAGGAACCAGACGCAGAAAATAAAAACTTAAAAAGTTATCATTACGAAATTTATGGGGTTTTTTTTCAATGGATGAAACAAAAATATTGTATATTTTTCTCAATAAAAAAGTATATCTAGTAGTTCAATTTAAATCGTAAAGTTTGGACTGAACAAGTAGAATTTCATAGAGAATTTATCCCAACATAATAACAGATTGAGGCTAAATCGCACAATGATAATATAATAGTTATAATAAAATGATGATGATGATGATGATGATGATGATGATGATGATGATGATGATAATAATAATAATAACAATAATAATATTATATATAGCATTTTTATAGAACGTAACCATGGCAATGTCATATTCTATGCCCTCTTCTCAGTGATACGTGTGACAATCGTGATAATATTTAATAGTTTATTTACTTTACGCCCTTTCGCAACGACACCATAAGATCCCGTCGCCTAGGCATTCCATGAAGGAATATAGATAATCCATCAAACAGGATGTCTGATGTCAACAGGAATCACCCATGTTGTCCAAGTGAGCAAATGTGGGGGGTTAATAATCTTGCCCAAGGAAAAAAAACGAAAGTGCCTGAAGCGGGGCTCGAACCCGGGACCTTCCAGATCACAGTGCAATGCCTTAACCACTAGGCCACTTCGCCCCCTAGATAATATTATAAGAAGAACAGATAGATAGGTCAAGGTAATGATCGACTGTATGAAATGATAGTATTTGGGATTGGTTTAGTCCATAGAATTGTCTTCTCTACGTTTGATGAGAACAAATCTTTCATTAAGGTAAACTGGAAGTGAATGGCTGATAGTTTGCCGCGTTCTCTCATTTGGCACGATTGTACTGATGAGGTAAGATCGAAGATTAACAAGACCATGGCTTATTGAGTGAAAAGATCCTATACATTTTGTACCTTCTAAAAACAATACTGTCGGACTATTAAAAATTCGTTTTTATCATAGTTGGTTGGAATATTTATACTGAAAATATCGATAGATTACGATGATCCTCCCACTTGTCAACAAGTTTCCAGTCTGACACTTCACTCGTCAGAGGACAATAGCATAGGACAATTTTTTTAAATAAACGACGAGTCTTACGTGTCATTGTAATCGGAAAGAAAAGTTGTGACGTCACACCTTCTATTTTTCCGGTTCCATAATCCTTGGAATTGTGCATATAATTAGTTATTCGGAGGACTTTAATAATGAATAGATTATACATTGAATCATAAGGTGGCATAACTATTTTAGTAGAAGGATGTATAGGCAGATTCTACGGATTGCGTGACGTAAAAGGGAGAGGATGGATGATCTTTATTGATGACCAGCATATATTTAGACTAGAAAATAAGATGCCATCACTCTGAAACCAGAAGATTATTTACACAAGATTATTTACTGACATTCAGTCCTCCAGAAGAGTGATTTTACACTTCCAATGAGATTGGAACCAGTTTTTTACACCACACTTTGTTCCCTATTGCCATTTATTTTAAGATCCTAAATGGGGGTTGAGACAAGAAGTCATCGTATTATTTCAAAATGGCAGTTGACATAGAAAAAAAAAATAGAGAATTAAAATGTCTCGTGAGTCAAGCATATTTCACACGAGACCACGCAAATCGCATCGCAGAGAAATGAAATTTTTAAAAAACAAAAAACATATAGACAAGGCAGAGTGACAGAAAGGGAAGGAGATTAGAAAATGAATAAGAAAAGAGACTTGGAAGTGGGGTGGGGGGGAGGGGGTTGGCGGTATCAGAAGTTAACTAGTCACTAACGATGATGCTCTGAGGCAAGTTGCATATGAAGTGGATTCTCACACGGGTGAGAGAAAATGATTCGCTCTTTTTGTTCTTTCTCGTATTGTCTCTCAGTTGGTTTCTCGTTACCAAGTGGAATTTCATCCTCTTCACCCCCCGCTAGCAGTTCCAACCCGTTTGTCCGGACCTCTCAGACTTACCCGCAATGTATGGGCCACAATGACATGGTCTCAACATTGTGGCTTTGACAAGAACCACTTGACAAGGCTACTCGTCGACCAGGTGCCCAGCTTGAACTTAAAGAATTTAAAAAAATAGGGATTGCGATTTAAAGATGGGGAGAGGATTTTATTGAAATTTAACTGTCCTTGCCTTTCCGAAAAGTCAGCGATTAACGACAATAGTGTAAGGACTGGCATTGGTCTGAGTTCTGAAGATGGGCATTATCGTAATGATGCTTTTCATGGAAGGTATTTCATTGTCCTGAACGTGGCGGCTTTGCGTCAGAGTCAAGTACATTTTGTTTTATTCGAGTAGGATTGTAGGATGGAAGTGAGAGAATTGAGAAGAATGGCGTTGAAGCTAATGATCCAAGGTGAGGAATTGTGATGAAAAGATTGTAATGATGGTGATTAGCATGTCTAGGACAGGTGGTTACCTTGACATTTCCTCCACTGAAAACGATCTTTATAATTAGCATTGTTCCAATTATGGGATTATTGCTCGTATTCGTGTGATTTAATGTATATAAAAATTGATTTATAAGATAGACAAATTAAATCATTAGCAAATAATTCTCAGATCTGAAGATGAGAGGTGTAGATTGCAAACGTGGACTTTAAGGGATTATTATTATTATTATTATTATTATTATTATTATTATTATTATTATTATTATTATTATTATTATTATTATTATCATATCATCATTATTATTATTATTAATATTATTATTATTATTATTATTATTATTATTATTATTATTTTTATTATTTTATATTATTATTAGTATTATATTATTATTATTATTATTATTATTATTATTATTATTATTATTATTATTATTATATTATTTATTATTATATTATTATTATTATTATTATTATTATTATTATTATTATTATTATTATTATTATTATTATTATTATTATTATTATTTATTATTATTATATATTATGATGATGATATTATGATGATGATGATTGATGATGATGATGATGATGATGATGATGATGATGATGATGATGATATGATTATGATATTATTATTATTATTATTATTATTATTATTATTATTACTATTATTATGTGGTTTGAATGCACCCATTTCTAAAGGCTATTTCTATTTATTTTTTTGCCTCGTTACCAGAAGGTAACTGGTTTGTGTCCCATCCGTCGCGATGTGTGGCCTTGAGCAAATCATTTTGCCCTTAGCTCATTGAGACGCTGGTCTAATGATGTGACCCGGAGTGATTTTATCATTTGAAAATAGTTATCCTCTTTCTCACCAGAAAATAAAAACGAAATCTCGTCTAACCAAACGTTGTCTGATACCGATTGTCAAGGTTTACACTCTAACTAACAACATCAATGTCGCCATAACACTTTGTTTCAAATCTTGATGGATCAGCTGACAGATGGGAATATTGCTGTTGCATTTTTTTTAATTTAAAAATTGAGCTTTTAAACGTGCTCAAAGCGCTTTACAAAGGATCCATGACTAACAGCAACACGTAACATGTAGAACGAGACATGACGCCTGTTAGGCGATATGGCAATTTTTTTTCCGGCATAGACTACGCTGTTATCGGCCAGGTGCTCATTTTACACCTGAGTACGGGGAGAGAATGGGAGCAAAGAGCCTTTTCCAAGGACTCAACTATGCGTCGAGCGAGGCTCGAACCGGGGACCTTCCGATCCGAAAGCGAGTGTCATACCACACATAGATCACATAATCGTACTCCTTGTCGGTTTAAATTTTGTGGAGATATTGAAATATAGAAATAGATAGATAGATAGGTAGATAGATAGATAGGTATGTTACGCCCCCCCCCCCCTCCTACCCCACTTTCAATGTTGGAACTCTCCATGGAGATCCATTTAATAGTCTTATCGCAGACGGAATTAATAAAGAGATAGTTGTATTTTGTAGGAACCAATTGAGTTATTCTTGGAATTGGTTATGATTTTTTTTCTTAAGAATTACAGTGTTCTGTTGTTAAGCTGGAGACAACCATTGGTGGACAGAGAATATAAAATCTGAAGTGGACGCAAGGTTTTCAGACCATTCCAGTTTGTGTTTTGTGACGTGAGGGCACACGGGTGACATGAGATTAACAACGCCCTGACTTGGGTACCCCCCAGTGGGTGCCACCAAGAAAACGGCTAGAAGATGCTATTGTGAATAAGAGCCCCCCCCCCCTACCCCCCACCCCCTTTTCTCTCCAGCCGTCTTCAGTCGAGACAAAACAAAAATTTAAAAAAAAGAAAAAAGTCTCTTGCACCAATGAGAATGGAGTAAGGAGACTCCATTGTCTGTCCTCTCGTCGGTTCTTTAAATGAAGAAACGCTTCTCAGAGGATGACCGTGGCAGAAAAACCAATTTTGTCTTTTAAATAATGAAGACGACATTGATCCTACGGGGAACCAATGGGATTGTAGAAGAGTTACAAAAGCTGGCACCCCTCTTCAAGACGGAAGCAAATCGGGGTTCGAATGGGAAACAGTAAATGATGTGAGGAGGGAGAGGGAGAGAGAGAGATAGGGAAGGGTGGTGGATGGTTGTCCCACTATCCCATTGACAACGCTCTAGTCTCGTTTGACAATGGGATGCCTCTTGAATCTCTGCCGCACAGTCCATTCTAATTGCAGGCTCATAATAAACCGTTAATTGCTTTAATTACGGAATGCGACATTGAGGGCGACTGAAGCCATATACAGAGCTGTTGGCTGGGCTAAAAGCAGACACGCTTCAATGAAAAGGCAATGCTGTTTGATTGTCTCCAATATCAGCCATCACAGGAAGAGAATGAGGAAGGCGAAATGGAAGGCTTGCATGAAACAAGAAGGAATTTGATATGAATCATTTTAGATATTCAAAGGCAGGCGCAAGATACTATCAATTGTTCTTAATCCGAGAAAAAATGAAAGAAAAAAAAGGTAAACTATGATTCCGGCCCAGGCAAAGTCCTCGAGTCCAAATGAAGAGGCTTTCTTTCAACTGAGGTCTTAAGATTAAGGGAAATCAGAGAAATTGCGAAAACGAAGAGATGATTAGTTTGCCTTATAATTCATTTTGTCTCGTGTTATGATTCTTTTATTTTGCATCAAGCACCTCTCAAGGAGTACAATTTTATTCTTTGTCCACGTCTTTAAAAGAGAAGCCTGGCTAGAATCAGAATAATTGATGTAAAGCTGACGTCAAGGAGCAATGCGCTCGCGGTCGCACACTTTTGATTTCTCATTATTCAGGGAGCATATCGTCACAATCATGGAAA